>NW_019655944.1:0-411 GCF_002806865.2 Cucurbita pepo subsp. pepo
AAAAACGTTATTTTGTCTCCATTTTCTTCTTAAATGTCTGTCTCTCTGTATAATTGTCACATTCTTGGAAGGGGTGGTTGGCCACTGTTCTTGCCTGTGGATTAACGTGGTTTCTCTCGATTCAACAATCATTATAATAATTCATTCTTATTTCAATCTTCATCTTCTTCGCTTAGTTCCTCTCAAAGGGGTTATGGGAAATCCCCCTTCTCTCAACCCTTTTGAGTTTCGAACATATTAAAGAAGAATCAAAAGCTTGAGTGTTCAAGTGTTTTGAGAGGAGAAGCAATGGATGGTCTCTCAGATCTTGAGCCCGATTGCTCTGTTTTTGTTGAAGTTGATCCCACTGGCAGATATGGCAGAGTAGGGTTTTGATTTTCCTAATTTTTTGGGTTTTGATTTTGATTTTGA
>NW_019655945.1:0-411 GCF_002806865.2 Cucurbita pepo subsp. pepo
AAAAGAAAAGGGTATCATTTTAGAAAAATTTTCCATAGTTAAATTTGAATTTAGTACCCTTGTTCTAACACGATAAAATAGTATCATGTTCAATTGCATGAGACTTCTGTCTCCTATGGAAAAGCCAAAGAGGCAGAGTATCATGTTGCATATCATGTTGCATGAGACTTCTGCCTTGCCTCCTGTGGAAAAGCCAACGAGGCAGAGTCTCATGTTGCATGAGACTTATGTTGCATGAGACTTCTGCCTACGGTGGAAAAGCCAAAGAGGCAGACGAAATAATAAAGACGGACGAAACAACCTGCGCGGCTTGGTGGCTTGGGTTGATGAAACCCATGAAAAATTATGGGTGTTTTTTGTATGGCGGTGATATTTTGTATAGGGGTGTTTTTTGTATGGCGGTGATTTTTT
>NW_019655946.1:0-411 GCF_002806865.2 Cucurbita pepo subsp. pepo
TCATCATGTGGGTCGAACCATGGAGGTGGGACCGACAACGGAGAGGCTCGGCTGATGGTGGGCGGCGGCGATGGGGCGGAGGAGAAGCGGGAGAAGGCGGCGGAAGAGGAAGAATGGTATTATGGGAGGAAGAGAAGAGGGTGTTGGAAGACATATTTTACGTATAGGAATTCGGATGGTAATGCTTGGATTTGCTTGCAGCTGAGTTGGAGAGCTGTTTTTAGTATGGGAANATTATTTCCGTCAAGGTAATTTTGATTTTGTGTCTAATAAGTCTCTAAACTTTATCAAATCTAAAAATTATACTCGGGAATGGATACAGGTAAGAGAAGTAGACGGATTTTGCGTCTAATAAGTCTCTAAACTTTATAAAATCTAAAAATTATACTCGGGAATGGATGCAGGTACGAG
>NW_019655947.1:0-411 GCF_002806865.2 Cucurbita pepo subsp. pepo
CAAAAAAAGAAAAAGAAAAAAAAAAAAAAGAAATTTGGAAATAAGAATAGATTAATAAAATTGGCAATAATATAGAGGGCCAAAGTAGGACGGTTCTTAATGTACTTTCAAAATGTTGCTCTATTCGGTCAACGCGAAGTTTTTGTCTCATTAACCCGAAACCGAACCGAACANCCACCCCTGACACAAAGATTAAAATTAGACAAAGAATACGTACGTGGAGACATTGTTGTGAATTCGTAACATGTCTTAATATAGTGTATAACATTTTATCCGGTTCGAGTCAAGTCGAGGTTGTTGTCCAGTGAACCCGAAGCCGAACCGAACCGAATCAATTGGGGGTCAAAAAATTAACCTAAACCAAAGAGTGGTTGAGAAATAATTGATAACACATAAAATTCAATAATTTTG
>NW_019655948.1:0-411 GCF_002806865.2 Cucurbita pepo subsp. pepo
AACGGTCCAAGTCCACCGCTAGCAGATATTGTCTTCTTTAGGCTTTCACTCCCACATTTCCCCTCAAGGTTTTTAAAAGGCATATGCTAGGGAGAGGTTTCCACACCCTTATAAAGAATGCTTCGTTCTCCTCCCCAACCAATGTGAGGGCTCACAATCCACCCTTTTGGGGCCTAGCGTCCTCACTGGCACTCGTTCCCTTCTCCAATTGATGTGGGACTCCCNCAGCGTCCTCACTGGCACACCGCCAGGTGTCTTAGCTCTGATACCATTTGTAACCGTCCAAGCTCACCGCTAACACAATAGTCCTCTTTGGACTTTCCTTCCAGACTTCCCAGTTATCTTACAGTAACTCAATTTTGACTAGGGCAACTCGTGATGATTATCTTTATTCCAAGGATTTTAAAACAC
>NW_019655949.1:0-411 GCF_002806865.2 Cucurbita pepo subsp. pepo
AATTACCTTGTGAAAGAAGAGAAGGTTACGGAGAATTAATAAGAAGGAGTATTGTTGAGAGCTCAGGGAGAGTCCATTCCATCCCCAGCTGCTTTACCGNCAAGTGAATGAGTGAAAGTGTCAACCACTGCACTGACCGAACTCTTTGACTTACTGACTAAATAGGGTGTAGAGAAGAGGTTAATGAGTAAGTAGGGAAGGAACGAAGCAACGAGACCAGACCAAGTGAAAGAAGGAAAAGCTGAATGAGTAAGTAAGTAGAGGAGAAAGAGAACAGACAGAGAGTTTACGAGCGAAGGGAATGAGGTAGAGGTCATCAATCCCCGCCCGCTGCTTTACTTTAAAGTCCAGTTAGATTTGAATGTGTATAGCACTAGCCTTCCGAACAAAGAATAAGTAAGGAGGAGAAAG
>NW_019655950.1:0-411 GCF_002806865.2 Cucurbita pepo subsp. pepo
CATTCCAAATCAACTTAATGTTTGATTTTACAATTTTCATATCGTACATATTGATTTTGAGTAATTAAAAACATGTTTCAGAGTGATTTTAAATGCGACAAAAGTGATTTTAACTACCTCAAAGTGTTCTTTTTGAAGTAGTTATAGGAAGAGTTAGATACTTAGAAATTCATTACAAACCAGTCCTAAGTTATGGAAAAAAGTTCCAAAATCTNCCAAGATGTACCATGGAGACGAATAAACAATTACTGACTTTATGTTGATATGCAATCTGTTGTGGATAAGTTCTATGTTTGGTTTCTTCGTCTTACCCCCAATAGTTGAATGGTACAGTTAAAAGGGAGAAGATGGAAGATTCTCTGAGTTGACTCTTTTTACCAATCTTTGATTGCAGATTATCCGGTATTCATT
>NW_019655951.1:0-411 GCF_002806865.2 Cucurbita pepo subsp. pepo
GAGGCCAAATAGGCGCACGATAGCGCAAGGGCAAAATAGCAGATGAGGGTATTATCGTAATTGTGTGCACATAAACCAGCCAGGGCAAGGTATCCTGAAGAGTTTCTAGTGGGAAGCAACCAAGAGAGAAAGAGACAGAGAGAGAGAGAGAGAGAGAGAGAGAGAGAGAGAGAGAGATTTCTGGTTCCGAGCCCGCTCCCCTGCTCTCCGGCATGGCCTTCGTTCTNTACTCTTCACATTTAGGATTCCCTTCGTTTTGTCTCCTGATTGCTGTTTTTTAACTGGAGGGAAATTTCTTGATTGCTTTAGTACATTTACTCTTTCTGTTCGTCGATCAACGGACTTCGGGCTGAGAAAACCCAACTCGCGGTGTTTTTCTTCTTGTTTGCCGTTCATTCTTATGGCTGCTCC
>NW_019655952.1:0-411 GCF_002806865.2 Cucurbita pepo subsp. pepo
TCAATTAGTAAGATTTAGTAGTTTAGGAGATCGATCACAAAGATTGAATAGTTATTGATTTAAAAGTTTAGGAGACCGATTAGAAGATTTAGTGGTTATCGATTTTAAAGTTTAGGAGATTGAATATTCAATCTCCACCATAAATAGTCATGAGATGTATACTATTTCAAAAAATAATAATAATAATAAAGCATACGTGCTTAAAGTTCCTCCATTCAGAAAATCTCTCCCCTCAAGTTGTTCTAGCGCTTCAATTATTTGTTTCGACATATTTCGGGTAATTTCCAATATTTGGTATCAGAGCTAGGATGTCGAAACAAATGTCGTCACCACACAAAGTTGCCAGAGGAGATNGTCCAGTACCTGTTACTCACGAAGAATAATTACGCAGCATGGTCGATAAGGATGCGT
>NW_019655953.1:0-411 GCF_002806865.2 Cucurbita pepo subsp. pepo
TGGTTCCATTGGTAAATACATGTTCAATTTTTCTATGGGCTTTGTAATTGTGATTGAGAGTATATGCTGTTGATCTTCCGAAGAATGAGAAGATTTTCATTTTCAAAATGAAAGTATATAAAGTAGCGAGCATACAATCTTCGATTGTAAGTCCTGCCGGTATCTGTTATTATAGTTTTCCATTGTTTGAGAACTTTGATTATGATGCATACTGTAATAGCCCATGCCCACCGCTAGCAAATATTGTCCTTTTTAGCTTTTTCAGGAGAAGCCTTTCAAGGTTTTTAAAACGCGTCAACTAGTGAGAGGTTTCCACACCCTTATAAACAATGATTCGTTCTCCTCCCTAACCAATGTGGGATCTNTTCAGGAGAAGCCTTTCAAGGTTTTTAAAACGCGTCAACTAGTGAG
>NW_019655954.1:0-411 GCF_002806865.2 Cucurbita pepo subsp. pepo
GTACAAGCTACAATTTAAAGATACAAATAACATAAAACATACCTGCCAAAATGGAAATGTTTGCAATTCGAAAAATATCCAGTTCTGGAATTAACATCCCTTCTCTTTGGTCTACTAGTTCAATTGTACAAGCTACAATATGAAGATGAAAACAACATGAAGAAAACCACCAGAGTTCTGACCTATACCAACAAGGGCGACAAAATCCGACAACCATAGAACTGGTGAGAGAAACAAGACAAGAAGACATAAAAAAAAAAAAGAGACAGAAGGGTCTGGAGAGAAGAACCGAGNGGGTCCAGTCTCACATATTTTTATTTTTTAAACGGGTCCTTAGTTGTCTTCCATTAAAAGTTTGTTGTTATAGGGGATTTTAAGTTTGTTTTATGAACGAGCTATTTTATGTTTGTT
>NW_019655955.1:0-411 GCF_002806865.2 Cucurbita pepo subsp. pepo
TTTTGAAAGAAAAGAAATTCTATCCCCATATAACTGTAAAACCTCGTCAGAGGTTTTTCCCTAACAAAAGCTACTTCAATCAAATAAATTCTATCTTCTCCCTATTTTTGGGGATCAAATCTAGTAAAGGTAATTACGTATTAAGGAAAGACGAAACGAAACTCAACATGAGAGTGAACTGGAAGGAAAGACTCAAGATTCATTCTATCTTTACCCTATTGAAACAGGAAAGACGAAAGAAGAATCAATGAGANTCTTCTGTCTATTTTGAGGATTAAATTTCTATCTCTCCCTTATTTTTTTTATTAAAAAGTGTATCTTTACCCTACTTTTAGGGATCAAAGTCTATCTTTACCCTATTTTGAGGGATAAAATGCTATCCTCTGTCTATTTTTAGGGATAAAAGTGTAT
>NW_019655956.1:0-411 GCF_002806865.2 Cucurbita pepo subsp. pepo
TAAAAATATTCCCATATTTTTATTTTAAAAATATGATTGAATTTTCCATCCCACGTAGGATTGTAACATAATTAAAAAAAAAAAAGTGAAAAATTAAAAAAAAAACACACACAAAGTCAACAGTAAAAAAACAAGAAAGTCAACAGAGAAGAAAGTCAAAGTCCCATTTTGTGGGCAATTTTCCTTTTTTTTATTTTCTTTTTAGAATTCAGACTCAAAGTGAATGAACCTATAAAAGGTTTTTANTTAATTATTTTAAATTGTGATAAAAATTTATATGTTCGCTTCCCTTTTCTCTCTCCCTCTGAAATCAAGAACTCCAAGAAGAACAAGAAGGTGAAGCGACGTCGCACGGAAGGAGGTGCAAAAGCGCAGCCCAGTTTTCCCCCGGTACAGGTTCGAGCCATTGTT
>NW_019655957.1:0-411 GCF_002806865.2 Cucurbita pepo subsp. pepo
AAAAAAAAAAAAAAAAAAAAAAAAAAAAAAAAAACTCCTTATTCTCTCAATTATGATGGCCATCAGTTGATCAATGCCAATTTTCAATACAAACCGGCACCCAATTGGAGATGAATGGTTGTGGAAGGTTGTATAAACCAACCAAAACCAATGCACACCAATAGAAAGCCTATATATTTGAGAGTTCATGTCTAAGAAAGTTGTGATTCTAGCAAAGAACAGGAGGTGACAAATAAAGCTCATAGTGCATGAGAATAAGAACGAGAGACCAATTTGAGGTAAAAGAGAGCTGTGGCCAACGGCTAGGAGTCAAGACCTTCAAAAGCATGACGAAGGGGAGGGGTCAGCCTTCAATAGAGAGGAGAGAAGGAAAGGGGAAGTGATTATGTTTCAATGAGGAAGGAGAGAGAA
>NW_019655958.1:0-411 GCF_002806865.2 Cucurbita pepo subsp. pepo
GTTACTGGATTATTTTAGCACGTGTTTCAAACGTCCCAGTTCCGGGTTTCCGAATTAGGCTTACGATTTTAAGCACTTTTTTACTCCTTTATACACTTCGTTTCTTCGACATTCTAAACTAAATCATCATGCCTAACTAATCATTCCCCACAAAAGTTTCTTAAAACATGGATAGTTACTCAGTTTTTTTAGCACGTTTTTCAAACGTCCTGATTTGGGGTTACTGAATTAGGGTTTGGATTTTAAGCACTTTTTTACTGCTTTATACCCTCCATTTCTTCAACATTCTATTCTAAATCGTCATGCCTAATCATTCCCCAAANACAGTTACTCGGTTGTTTTAGCACATGTTTCAAACGTTCCGGTTTCAGGTTTCCAAATTAGGATTTCGATTTTAATCACGTTTTACTG
>NW_019655959.1:0-411 GCF_002806865.2 Cucurbita pepo subsp. pepo
GAAAAAGTTTAATTTTGGGTTTAGACACAACTAAACCGTTTTTTTTTACGGTCATAAAAAATGTTTGAAGATGCTTAAAGTGTTGATCAATGTTTTGAGAAAAATTAGAACATCGTCAATATAAACAATTGAAAAGTCTTGAAAAGGATTTAAAATATCATTCATAATCTTTTGAAATTCGGATGGAGCATTTTTTAGCCCAAATGGCATAACGTTCCATTCGTATTGTCCGAAAGGGACATTGAAAGCCGTTTTGTACTTGTCTTTTTCTGAAATCTGGATTTGCCAAAAACCTGATTTCATATCNAAATTGGATATCTAATTCATTCCAAAACCTTATTCAAAGGGTTTCTAGTTTATTACCAGTCGGGGGACTCCACGTTCCTTTTCTGCCTGGTTGTTGACGTAAAA
>NW_019655960.1:0-411 GCF_002806865.2 Cucurbita pepo subsp. pepo
TATTGGAGGGTAGGGCGCGACCCCTCCTTTCCCATGCAGCTCCTTTCCCATGCAGCTAATTGTCTGTACGATATGGGGACATATTTCCCATGAGAAACGGCTAGGAACAACGAGAACTACAACGAGAACTGATCAGGAATCTTTGGTCCTCCTATGAAGCTACAACTAGTAGCCTAGGACTACACCTAGTAGCCTAGGAACACTCCTAAGTACTTCGTTTGTCGATGTGATCTGATAGGCTCATAGGGAAAGGTTAAGTCTAGACTCAATGACTTGTCACTTCTAACCACAAATCCCTATGCTTATGATATTATGTAGATCGGGTTGAACATCCTTCGAGTCAAACTGGGTCATACGTGGGCGCGGNATATTATGTAGATCGGGTTGAACATCCTTCGAGTCAAACTGGGT
>NW_019655961.1:0-410 GCF_002806865.2 Cucurbita pepo subsp. pepo
CGAGGACGAAAGTTATTTTTAGGGGTAGATAATGTAACGACTCAAAAAAATAATAATAATAATTAAATAATTGAAATAATATTTTCCGTTAACTACTCTCCACTAACCCCTTCCTCTCCCAACTATCTCTCTTCAAACAACTCAGTCAAAATCCCAAATCAGAATATAGGATTCATGGGTGTTCCTTCAATCAAAAAAAGAAAAGGAAAAATACCAACAACCATATTTACTGGAAATTTAATTATTGGAGACAGATTTACCAGCTCAAGATTTAATTATTGGAAAGAGATCTTGCTTTCTGTAAGTCATATTTCAGATCTCTTTTTCATTCCCCTTGTCTAATTATTCAAAATCAGATCTCTTCTATCTGGTTATAGAAAATTAACTATAATCGAGGCTAATATCTATCA
>NW_019655962.1:0-410 GCF_002806865.2 Cucurbita pepo subsp. pepo
TTTTTTATTTTAATTAAGGATTTGAAAATTGGAGGGCGTTCTTCTTTTGTTTGAACCTATCTACGAAGTCCATGACACGTGCAAGACACGTGGCTCTGTTTAGCTTTTTTGGACACTGTCTGGACTCTCGTAAACGAACACGTATTTTTTTTTGCCTCTAAGCTGGGTGGAGATTCTGTGTAGCTAGCTTACACACCTAAGTAGTGGATGTCCAATGAGCGTCTTCCACGTTAGCTGTTGTTTTGTTTCATTGGTGAATGCCGGGTAATTTTAGCAGCTTTAGGGTTATGACATAGAGGAGAGGTGATCTGGAGGGTACTTTGGATAGCGATATCGTCGCATGCAAGTTGGGAAAGCTGAAGCCTAGGCACGTGGTACTTTTTAGTTGGCTATTTAGCTGTTTTTTTTTT
>NW_019655964.1:0-410 GCF_002806865.2 Cucurbita pepo subsp. pepo
TTATTTTAAAGGAAAAAACGTGAATT
The DNA here is from genome assembly GCF_002806865.2 of Cucurbita pepo subsp. pepo. Taxonomy (NCBI): domain Eukaryota; kingdom Viridiplantae; phylum Streptophyta; class Magnoliopsida; order Cucurbitales; family Cucurbitaceae; genus Cucurbita; species Cucurbita pepo. The sequence continues at coordinate 27 of NW_019655964.1, forward strand.
TCTGCAATTATAATCTTGAAATAAATTAATAAAAACAAATTAGAATAAATGTTTATTGAATTTATGATAATAATAATAATAATTTTAAAAAGCTTTTAATTTTATTTTGAGAATTGAGATAAAAATAAGTTTATATATATATATGAATTAAAAAATTGAAAGTAACGCAATTTGAATAAATGATTGGAAAATGACAAATCAATTGTGGATGTTTATCTTATAAATATACTTTTTTTTAATGAGTGAAAATGATTAAAGTCAAGTGCAATGATTTAGCGAAAACAAAAAATAAAAAATTAATTAAAAAATGATTGGATATAAATATTTATTATTTTTTATATTATAAAAAAAGAAAAATTATGGCTTGGAGGGATGAAATACTAA
>NW_019655965.1:0-410 GCF_002806865.2 Cucurbita pepo subsp. pepo
AATGCGACTTTTAGCGGTACAGGCGAGCCTTGCCTTTACTTGAAAAATAAGAGTAGTACATGCTTGGAGTATTTTAAGAAATATTCAATAAGCGACTCCCCTATCGAGGTTAAATGCAAGCACATGCAATCGTGAGTGGGAGCTATCATATTAGTCTATTTTTCGTACGACGGCTACCTAAGTGAGAAATTGGATGTGTATTTACTTTTCTACACATGGTCCTGTTGGGATCTATATCCTAAAGCCTCGTAATTAATTATTTAGTTTTTTAACAATAATTTTATTATTTTATTTGTAATTTAATTGTTATCCCTAGTATGAAAATCCAAGGTTATTAATGTAATCTTGAACAGTATGTGGTAGACATATAAGAGGATCGTGTTCAAGTAATAACCTAAGGAGTCTATAGT
>NW_019655966.1:0-410 GCF_002806865.2 Cucurbita pepo subsp. pepo
ATTATTAAAATTTAAGCCAGAACATCATACAACAGAATAATGAAGTGTAAAGATCCATGACAATTTTAACTATAACCACAGTAAATTTAGATGGAAGTTTATATCTTCAATTTATAATCTTTCATAAATGATATACCTTTTTACCCCTTAGCATATACATGTTTAGAGACAAACTATATAGTGACACCTTTCTGTTGATGACTTTCTTATCTTGCCCCTCATTTCCAGATGGAATTTTATAATTGCTACTTCTTGTAAAAGGAAAACAATATATGATCTAATTATTGATTGTAGCATTTAATCAAATTGTCAATTCCTTTCCTGTGACTGTTTTAAGTACACTAAATATATTTGAGGGTGAAGTTGATATTTATCATCGTCAATTACAATTTTAACTTTTCAATTATATA
>NW_019655967.1:0-410 GCF_002806865.2 Cucurbita pepo subsp. pepo
TGTTTTAAAATTGTTTTGAAAAGTAGGTTTTTTGTTTCTTAAATTTTTTTTTCTTGTATAAACATGTTAATTCTTTTATGACTGCATTAAAAAGTTTATCTTGTTTTTTCTTTTAGCGTGTTCTTCCAAATGATCCATTCCCCGAATAAGTTATTTGTTTCAAAATCATGAATCTGTCTGATCTGTTGTGCTACTTCTGCTAGTACCTCGATTACAGTTGTCAAAAAATGGTTTTGAAAACAAAATCAGAAAACTATCTCAAACTAGTTTTCCGAACAATCCTATAGTATTTGAGAAAAATGTTTCAACTTTGATATTTGCGTGAATAGAAAGGAGGGGAAATCAGGACTAATTATTGAAAGAATTGTAGTATGTGCCCTTTTTAAAGACATTGTTCTCAATGTTCCTTT
>NW_019655968.1:0-410 GCF_002806865.2 Cucurbita pepo subsp. pepo
CCAAGGAGGCGTGGGATACCCTGCAACGGATGTTTTCATCGACAACTCGTGCTCACACTACTCAGATTCGTGTTGAGCTCGCCACGTCCAAGAAACGAGATCAATCTGCTGCAAATTATTTTCGCAAGATCAAAGGGCGGGCCACCGAGCTGGCTGCCGCCGGCTTGCCTTGCAGGATGATGATGTGATCGCGTATCTTCTCGCTGGTCTTGGCCCTGACTATGATCCCTTCGTCACCTCAATGACTACCAAGAGTGAAGCCCTCACGCTTGATGATGTGTTTGCACATCTAATGACGTATGAAGCTCCCCAACTACAACACCAGGCAAAACTTCAGTTAAATCCGAGATCTTCTCCCAATTATACTGATCGTGCTGAACTTCAGTTAAATCTTGGATCTTCTGCCAATT
>NW_019655969.1:0-410 GCF_002806865.2 Cucurbita pepo subsp. pepo
TGTTTTAAAGCTAAGTGAATGAAAAGGCTAATTATTAGTATAATTTTGGAGATAATCCGATTGTGGATAACAAAATGACAACTCAAATCCATACACGTGGAGACTGATAATTGGGTGGATTTTACGAGTCCAAAAGTAAATAGTTTGACTATAATAGGATTAGCATCCTAAATTAATGTTTGTTTGAAATTCAATTGTCAACCACTCCTTAAAAGCTTGCTTTATCCATCATTGATTAATGCATAAGCTAAAATAGAATAATTCTTTACGTTTATATTTTAAACTTATCTATATTAAACAAAATTAATCTTCTAATAATCTTTACTATATATTTTATTTTTTAATTTAATTATTTAAATATATATTTATTTTAAAGTTAAATATTACTATTTAAATATATAATTAATATA
>NW_019655970.1:0-410 GCF_002806865.2 Cucurbita pepo subsp. pepo
AGATTCATCTTTGAGTCTAGTTTTAGTAAACATAAAGAAATATATGGGAACCGGTTTGAAAGGGGTCCAAATCGAACAAAAAGTGTAGAAAGGTCAACATATGGCTACCTTTGACTTTTATTGGTCAAAGTTTGACCTTTGACTTTTGACTTCATCTTCTTCATTGGTTACTGAAAGATCAAGATTTTTCCTTATCATACTCCTCGTGTTTTGCCTTTGTTAGCTCTATATACATCTCTAATGGGATAAATTTCTTCACAAAATGTTTAGATGAAGTTTCAAGGAAGAAGTATGGGCCAATTTTATACCTTGTCGTGGTATGTAGCTTGAGTTATAACCTTCCAAAGTTTGCCGAAAAACATGTTTCTCGCCTTTTTTCGGGACAGCCGATTCTAGAGCTTTTCATTGCC
>NW_019655971.1:0-410 GCF_002806865.2 Cucurbita pepo subsp. pepo
TATTTTTTTTCTATGTAACTCAATAAAACTTAGTTCTTGCAACAAAGATGAAGAATTTTATACTACCTTTCCAAAAAAGTATTTTTTATTTCTTTTCGTTAAACATAGAAAGAAGTAAACACATCCAGTTTAGGCTCAAAACTCTAAAACTCAGAGGATGGCTAGGATTTTCTTTTCTTTTATTTAAAGAAAACATCAAGAAGTTAATTCTCATTCCCAACTATTATTTACCACCTAAGTTATTTTCCATAATATCCCATATTACTTCATCAATATTAGCATTTATATCCTCGAATAACTTTCATTTATGTTTATAAGTAAAACGTATAAATGTAGAATTAATATTAATATACATGGAAAGAAGTGAACGTATTTGCTCTTAATGATAGAGAATAATTGGAAGTTAATAA
>NW_019655972.1:0-410 GCF_002806865.2 Cucurbita pepo subsp. pepo
CTAAATTAGTCGATGTGGGACTTCCATCATCCAACACTCTCTACAATATCTCAATCAAGACGAGGAATCCTCAAGCTCATCATAATTATATAATATCACAGATTAGTTAACAAAGATTGCAGTATAAAGATTTGCACTCCTGAGGTTTCAAAGCTCTTGTGCAATCATTCAGTAAATGTTTATAAACTTTGGGCCAAAAGGAAAAAAGAAGTCTCCGCCAAAAAGAAGATAGAAATTGAAGATTCTAAGAAAGGGAATATTTCATTTCAAACCTTCGAATTTCTCAAAAAGCAGCGACCAGATCCTTTTCTTTCCTAGAGTATGGGAGTTCGAATCATCGTGTTGAACTCGAACAAACCTAAAGCACAGAACCAGAAACACTATGCCAAACACTGAATTCTTCGACTCTC
>NW_019655973.1:0-410 GCF_002806865.2 Cucurbita pepo subsp. pepo
GTGTTCTATTTCAATAATGTATTTATAGTTAATAATTGTCTATCCAAACATTGCTTAATGATTTTTATTATTCTAAAAGGGATAGTTTGATTGTATACCAATAAATAGTTGAACTCATGAAAAGAATTAAGTGCCTAATAACCTCAGCATTGCTCTACGACATAGTCGCATTGTCTACTACTCGCTTCTTAAGAGTAAAGACTATTCCCACAAATCAACACGAGTGCTTTGAACATGTTTTGTTCTCACTCACATGCATTTTAAGAAAATTTTCACACATATGGAATCACGAAATGCACACATATGCAATCTTAAATAGGGACATAATTTAAAATCATGGTCCCTTAGGTGGCCTTCAGTCTTGTCTGGTGAGAAATTGGTATGTGTAGTATTTCCCTACACACGACTAC
>NW_019655974.1:0-410 GCF_002806865.2 Cucurbita pepo subsp. pepo
AACCATTTTCCTGTTTGAACTATTTCCCCTCCTCAGCTCGTGAACGCCCCGTCGACTGCTGTCGCTACCCCGGCAGCAAAGACAAAGATTGCACAAGCAGAAGCAACAGGGAACGACGACGGTGGGATAGATAGCGATCTTCAAGCCAGACTAGACAACTTAAGGAGAATGTAAATTCTAGACCTTCATTTCTTGTGTTATATTCAAATCGTCCATCCTGCAGCAAGGAGAGACCATTTATGCCACTGTCATATAATACTCGTTAAATTTATGCCATAATTTCCTAACCTTGTTTTGACCATATGAGAGAATTACAATGGATCAGCATTCATTACTAACATCCATGGACCCATTACCATGCATTGGTTTTCTTTTACAGGTTCACAACATGGAAAATACTTGGCTAATTT
>NW_019655975.1:0-410 GCF_002806865.2 Cucurbita pepo subsp. pepo
AAATAGATATAATATTTCTAATATTTCTGGTTTTTTTTATTATTATTTTTTTTTTATTATTACATCCGAAGCATCCCAAAGGAAAAATAAAATTTAAAAAGTTTATTATTATTATTATTATTATTATTTTCATTTTAGTTAATTTCGGAGTCCGGAGACAGAAAGTGAAATAAGAATGAAAGGTTTGTCCAGGTGGCAGTTTGTGAATGGTTGTGAATGGAGATTAACAGTACACGACAGTGACGTGAGCTTAGCTACACTACCTTAAATTGCATTCAAGCCCTTATTCTTTGAGACTATTACACAACCAACCGCAAACATGTTTCTTTTTTCCCTTTCTCGTCCCCAAATCATTGATCTCTTGACTTTTTAACCGTATTTATTTTAATTCTTTAAATTTCCCCTTTTTC
>NW_019655976.1:0-410 GCF_002806865.2 Cucurbita pepo subsp. pepo
GATTTATAAACAATTCACACATATCAAGTTTATGACACATGTAAAACCATAGGGCACGTGTCAGCATCAAATATAATCATGTCGATAGTAAGGCCACTTACCTGATTAACTTAAGTTGTTGTCACTAATTTAAAGTTCGATTCTATCCTTTAAAATCCAAGTCAACCTATGTGAGCCCATGACATCAGTTTTAAATTCGAACTTTTACAAAATTATTCCTTTAATTTATAATGATTATGTTAGATTTCATGTGAACATTAGAATATTTGCATGAATAAAAGTCCGAGATATGTGTCAGTATCAAATATAATGATGTCTTCTTTCGTTTTTTTTTTTTTGCTCGGTTTAGTTCTTTTCACCATATCTCCATTTTTCTTTTTATATTTAATTTTAAATTCTATTTATTGAAT
>NW_019655977.1:0-410 GCF_002806865.2 Cucurbita pepo subsp. pepo
ATGTTGTTATATTCATCCAGGAACAACTCTACACACGATCTAAAAAGAAGTTTTGCCGAAATCTCAATTTGAAGGCAGAGATCCGAGAATCGTCTGAGAACGGTAAGCGAACTTCCGACGGTCTTAGCTCATCTGGTAGTTAAGCAAAAATTACGAAAAAAAATGTCACGACTTAACCCGTAACACGATCTAGAACCATGCCGAAGAAACCATATCGATTCAAACTTAGAATAAAAAGATATGAAAATAAAAGAAAATGGCTTTGTGTTACATATTGCAAGAGAGAGAAGAAGTAGAAGAAAAAAAATCGGCAGTCCTGTGTAGGTCGGTGAGGGCGGCCCAGCAGGTGCCGGACAAGCGTCGATCTTCAGCTGGAGCAACGCAGCTCCATTGAAACGACGACACGTGTT
>NW_019655978.1:0-410 GCF_002806865.2 Cucurbita pepo subsp. pepo
CCTCTCCCTTACGGTCTCGCACTTCGTCCCTCAACCTTACGATCTCGCACTTCGTCCCTCTCCCTAAACCTATTTATTCTTGAACTAAGGTTTCACTAGGTAAATCTCTCTTACTTGGGTTTCACTATTCATTCTTTCTCTTCTCCTTAGATTATTACCTTCATTCTATTCTGTTCTTGTTCTTTCCCTTCTTTCACTGTAACCTCCTTCACTCGCATATTCTCTTCTTCTTGCTTTAACTCCTTCCCCTGCCCCGGAACAACTACTTGATTGAACGGTAAACTAAGAAAATGAATGAGATTCATTCTTTCATTCAGTAAAGCTATTTGATTTACGGTCGCTTTGCTCCTGGATTCTTTCTTTCTCTCATTTCCCTCTATACAACAAGGGAAAGACTACTATTCCTTCAC
>NW_019655979.1:0-410 GCF_002806865.2 Cucurbita pepo subsp. pepo
GAACACATTACAATTTTTAATTAAATTTCAAAAACAAAAATAATTTTTTGATAAACTATTTTTTAGATTTCAAAACATTTTAAAACACATGTAAAAAAACAAATAAGCTTATGGGTGGATCATAGGTTAAAGTAGTATTTATAGGCNGTTCTGGAACCAAAAAAATATCTGGGAACAAAATTAAGAACCTACGACTGTTTTTTTTTTTATTTTTTTTATTTTTATTTTAAAAAAAAATAATTTGCAATAGCTATATGGAAATTAAAATCCAACCTTAAACATCCCATCTATTGATTTCCATTGGTACATCAGTAACAATGCTCACTTGTCTCTATCACTACTCTGTGGGGATTCGAAACAATACCATCCTCTATAAAACTCGCGAAGGGATTCTATTAGCATAATATAGT
>NW_019655980.1:0-410 GCF_002806865.2 Cucurbita pepo subsp. pepo
CTCATGTATTTTACATAGAAACCCATGTAGATGCCAAGTTAGTGGTTTCCTTCAAAGGAACCTAAGACTCTAAAGGACCATAAGGTTATTAAAGAAGATAACCTAAGATAAGAACAAGGAAAACTCAAAGGATAAGAAACCTATGAAGGACTTAAGCCCCTAACGACCCATTGATAAGCCTTATATAAGAAGAAAGAAGGGAAGTCTTCAAGATACAACCTTGAGGAACAAGATTTATTATGATAAGGCTTGATGAGAAAAGAAGATAAGTCCTAAGATCTAAGTCAATGCAAGAAAGCTTAGTCATCTCAACATAGGACGTTGAGAAGATAATTGNTTTGATGAGAAAAGAAGATAAGTCCTAAGATCTAAGCCAATGCAAGAAAGCTTAGTCATCTCAACATAAGACG
>NW_019655981.1:0-410 GCF_002806865.2 Cucurbita pepo subsp. pepo
ACATATCATCCTAGTAAAACACAAAGTAACTCGTAGATTGAATATCGTCTAGAGAAGAACGTAGGATCGTTGTTGATATCTATGTATCAATGGGCTTCAGTCAATTAAATAGTTTTCTTATTAAGGGGACGGATCCGAACTACCCAACCTAAACTAATTTGGGTTGGTTGAATTCGAGTCGATATTTTTTGGTCGGGTCAATAAGACAAACTCAAAATNACTTGTAATCGATGTTAGTGATAGATTCTTTGAAACAATTAAAAAAAGAAAAGAATAACCCGATAACTCAGCTCAACAATAGAAGGTTGAGTAGTAAACTCTATTTGGATTGCTTAGATCACTAATTCAACAAATTCAAAAGTTCGAGCGGATTAAAAAGATCTTTTCAACACTAAATCCAATCAAAAGTT
>NW_019655982.1:0-410 GCF_002806865.2 Cucurbita pepo subsp. pepo
GGGTATAGAATGTCTATTATAACTCTCTTTCCATCCTAGCCCATTTCTAGCAAATATTTTCTTCTCAAAGTTTTAAAACGTGTTTGTTAGGGAAAGGTTTACACACCCTTATAAAGAGTGCTTTGTTCTCCTCCCCAACTGATGTGGGATCTCACAATCCATCCCCCTTTGGAGTCCAGCGTTCTTGCTTGCACTCGTTCCCTTATCTAATCGATGTAGGATCCATCCATCCCCAGGCCCAACATCCTTGTTGGCACACCGCCTCGTGTCCACCTCCCTTTGGGGCTCAGCCTCCTCGCTGGCACATCGCTTGGTGTCTGGCTCTGATACCATTTGTAACAGTCCAACCCACCGCTNTCCAACCCACCGCTAACAGATATTGTCATCTTTGGGCTTTCCCTTTCGGGCTT
>NW_019655983.1:0-410 GCF_002806865.2 Cucurbita pepo subsp. pepo
GGATGGGACGTTGCGTCTGTGCATAGACTATAGAGCCTTAACAAGGTGACTGTACGCAACAAATATCCTCTACCAATAATATCCGACTTGTTCGACCAACTTCACGGGGCCAAGTACTTCACGAAGTTGGACTTACGATCAGGGTATTATTAAGTACGTATTGCCGAAGGAGACGAACCCAAGACGATGTGCGTGACAAGATATGGGGCCTTTGAATTCCTAGTAATGCCCTTTGGCTTGACGAACGCTCCAGCTACTTTCTGCACGTTGATGAACCAGGTTTTCTATGAATACCTGGATCAGTTCGTCATAGTATACCTCGACGACATCGTTGTTTACAGCACAACCCTTGNGAACGCTCCAGCTACTTTCTGCACGTTGATGAACCAGGTTTTCTATGAATACCTGGA
>NW_019655985.1:0-410 GCF_002806865.2 Cucurbita pepo subsp. pepo
CAGGGCACTTGCTCCTTACTGTACTCACAATCTGCCAAAAAAGATCCCCAATGATGAATAAGGATAAGAGATAATGATTGGCTAGTAGTTACCGATAGTGCTACTGTGAGATCCCACATCGGTTGGGGAGGAGAACAAAACAATCTTTATAAAAGTGTAGAAACCTCTCACTAACAGACGCGTTTTAAAAACCTTGAGGGGAAGGCTGAAAGGGAAAGCCCAAANGCCATTACTGACATTTTAGGGATTCAGCATTTTATGTTAAGCTGAGAATGGCGAATAAGGTGAGGTTGTCAAAGAAATGGACGTGTCGGCTTTCTTTGAACTGAGCTCTCTCTGCTAGAAAATTGGTCAGCTAAAGAAAAGAAGGGGAAAAGACAGCTTACCTTCTGAATATACGGCTTTGACCA
>NW_019655986.1:0-410 GCF_002806865.2 Cucurbita pepo subsp. pepo
ATTCACGATAGTACGGATGCGTACGCTACAAAACAAGGAAACAATTATTATATTTATCATAATGCTGTCGTAATGGTTGCTATTCCTAACGAGTGTCTGACATCAACANTAATTATTATATTTATCATAATGTTGTCGTAATGGTTGCTATTCCTAACGAGTGTCTGACATCAACAACTACCAGAGAATTCTCTCCCGACTAGAAAGGGGCCCAGGAGGTATGCGAACTGACTTGTTGGTCCACACTCGCACGTGGGGAGAGTGTGTAGGAAAATTAAGTACACATCCAATTGTTTGTTAAGGTAGATGCCGTAAGAAAATAGACTGTGTGGACTATGTATNCCGTAAGAAAATAGACTGTGTGGACTATGTATAGGAAAATTAAGTACACATCCAATTATCTGTTAGGA
>NW_019655987.1:0-410 GCF_002806865.2 Cucurbita pepo subsp. pepo
AAAAAAAAAAAAAAAAAAAAAAAAAAAAAAAAAGAAAGGAGCTGAAAATGGTATAACTGTTGAAAGAAGCGGTCCGAAGGTGAGGGTAAAGGTGTATACGACGCGCAAGGAAGCGCGTGAGAGACACTCGCTCGGGTCATCCACCCACTTTGTTCTTACAGATTCACTTCTCTTTGCACTTCCACCACTGAAAAAGAAAAAGGGCTAAAATGTTAGCAGGAATCTGTTGAACGTGGCGGAACCAAAGCGAGAGTTATTACCAAATCCTTTAATCGCGAGAGTCTTCTAATCTTCGTCGTTCGTTTTTCCTCTCCAATAATCGTCAGCAACAATGGAGGGATGGATGTTTTGGTTGGTTTCGTTACTCTTTTCTCTCTCTTTTTAGTTTTTTTGTGTGGAGAGGAGAAGAC
>NW_019655988.1:0-410 GCF_002806865.2 Cucurbita pepo subsp. pepo
TAATAAATGTGCAATACGGCTCTAAAACGGCCTCGGATACCTTAATCGGGGCGAAAAATAGATCCGGGAGGGTCGAAACAGTGGAAACCAGGCGGTAAACAGGTGAGCCGAGCCAAACAGCCGGAGGAGCCGCCGGAGCGTCACCAGAGGGAGCCCAAGTCGTTTGCGCCGAGCCGAGCCGAGGGACTACCTGCGCCGCTGTGTGACACGTGGCAGCAGCAGAGAAAGCCACATCGGGCGGTAGTGTCGGGTCGAAGCGCGGGTCGCAGTCCGGTTCGGGTCGTGGTTCGGGTCGCGGGCTGTGGAAGGCTACTGGGCCAAGGNGGGCTGGGCCGCAAGTGTTTGGTTTGCAGGTCGTCTCAATTGGATCGTGGGTCTAGTCTGGGTTTGTTCAACTGAACCGTAGCTTC
>NW_019655989.1:0-410 GCF_002806865.2 Cucurbita pepo subsp. pepo
CTAATAGAATTTTCTTTATATCACAACATGACAAACTCAATTGTACAATTACTCGCTTTTGAGAAATTAAACAGCAACAATTACGCAACTTGAAAATCAAACCTAAACACAATACTGGTAATTGATTATTTGAGGTTTGTTTTAACTGAGGAGTGTCCTCCAAACCCCAATTCAAATGCAAACCCAACAGTTCAGGATGCGTATGACAGATGGATAAAGGAAAATGACAAAGCCCGAGTGTACATACTAGCCAGTATATCTGATGTTTTGGCTAAGAAACACGATGATATGGGTACTGCTAAAGAGATTATGGAATCTCTAAAAGGGATGTTTGGACAACCGTCCTTCTGCCTTAGACNACTAGCCAGTATATCTGATGTTTTGGCTAAGAAACACGATGATATGGGTAC
>NW_019655990.1:0-410 GCF_002806865.2 Cucurbita pepo subsp. pepo
AATTTTAAAATCAAACCACAACAAAATTTACTTCTATCTAGTAAAATTATTTTTTGTTTCAAACGAGATTATTCCCTTCTTTTTCTAAAACTAAATTTGACTCTCGAATAGATTTTAATAGATTTGTTAATTAAATTTTCTTTAAAATTTTTGTACACGAGTACAATGGAAATAATATATATATATATATATATATATATATATATATANAATTGATTCTCTGTCCTCTTTGACAATTTTAGATACCTCCATATCACATTTCATTATGAGATCTGCCCTTGGGTCAATAAGACTTAAACAGAGAGTTTACTTGACTAATGATTTGATTTTTTTGGGTTGTAGAGATATCCCTTACAAATCAAGACTTTGTATTATTTTGAAGACACTCATCAAGACATTTGTAAATGTCC
>NW_019655991.1:0-410 GCF_002806865.2 Cucurbita pepo subsp. pepo
ACTGATTTTTTTTTCTTTCTTTTTTTTTTCTTTTTTTTTTCCGATAATCTGAGAGAGAAAAAATTGTTTCAAAAAAAATAACAATAAAAATATTTCACCTCTAGAGCGGCCAAAGAACGTCGACCAAATGCTCTGATACCAAATGATAAGCGCCAACATTGTTGTTCTTTTTCAAACCTTGCTTTAGGTTTGATGTTTAAACCGATTCATTGAATTAGTTTTGATCAAGCTAATTCTGGAGTGAATTGTCTTGGTATCTAAGAGNTTGGTTGGAATCAATCCGTTAAGTTAGCTTTCTCTGTGAACATTTGGTAAGGATTCTAGAAGGATCTCTATCTTTGCAAAATCCAACATTGTTGGCGCTTATCAGGGACTCTATCATGATCTTACGAATCTAAAGATCTCAAAGA
>NW_019655992.1:0-410 GCF_002806865.2 Cucurbita pepo subsp. pepo
TCTCGAAACTTTTATAGGGAATGATTAGTCTTTATGATTTGAAAAGAATTTCGTTCGAGAAAACGGAGTGCTAAAAAATCTAACCCTATTCGAACACCCTAATCTGGGACGTTTGAAGTCCGTGCTAAAAAAACGNTTGGGGATTGATTAGTCTTGATAATTTAGAATAGAATTTCGATCGAAAAAACGGAGTGCTTCAAATCTAACCCTAATTCGATAACCCTAATCTGGGACGTTTGAAGAAAGTGCTAAAAAATCCGAGTCGCGTTCGACGTTTTTTAAAAGTTTTGTGGGGATTGATTAGATTAGGCTCCATGATTTAGAATAGAATATCGAAGAAACGGAGTGCTTCAAATCTAACAGAAATTCGAAAACCCTAATCTGGTTCGTTTGAAGTCCGTTCTAAAAGA
>NW_019655993.1:0-409 GCF_002806865.2 Cucurbita pepo subsp. pepo
AGCATAAGCTCTCACGGCTTTGCTTTGGGCTTCCCCAAAAGCCCTCATCCCAATGGAGATAGTATTTCTCAATTATAAACCCATGATCTTCCACTAAATTAACCAATGTGGGACTCAATCCCAATAATCCTCTACAATCCTCCCCTCGAACAAAGTACACTATAAGCCTCTCCAAAGGCTTATAGAGCTCTCGAATAACCTCCCCCTTAATCGAGGCCCGACTCCTTTCTCTGGAGCCCTCGAACAAAGTACACCATTTGTTCGACACTTTAGTCACATTTGACTACACTTTCGAGGCTCACAATTCTTTGTTCGATATTTGAGGATTCTATTAACATGGTTATGTTTAGGGCATGACTCTGATACCATGTGTTAGGATTGCACAACAACGCACACGCTCGATCTAGAT
>NW_019655994.1:0-409 GCF_002806865.2 Cucurbita pepo subsp. pepo
CAAGTCAATGGCGGTCGGTGAACCTGATCACAATCCCGAAACGGTTCTAGGGCTTGATTGAAAAAAGTGGGTAAGTTTAGTGGAGAATATTTCAGGGTTGATGTAGAAATTTTGTGGACCATAGCCATGGCAAAGACTTCAAATTTTGGGGTTAACTTTATTGTAACTTTTGAGCTTTTTCTCTTCATGTGTTTCCACAAGTTATCATTGAGAGCTTTGAGGCCTTCAATCAAAACCAACCCCCAAGCAACTAAACCCCACCTTTAGAATTAGTGGATTCAACTTTACTTTTTTATATACTAAGGAAAATAAAAATCTTTGAGTTTAGAACACAAAATGTGCATAACTTTGTGATGAGAAGGAAACAAAAGGGGCAGAAAATTGAAGGATCGGGCTAAAGAAAGGCATG
>NW_019655995.1:0-409 GCF_002806865.2 Cucurbita pepo subsp. pepo
ATAAAACCTTAAACTCCACACACAAACTACCCAACAAGAATCATGGCTGCAAATAACCAACCAAGCTTAGGGGGAAGAAGAAGCTGCAGGCGGAGGAGACAAAAATGGGATGGAAGGAAATGAAGCTGGAATGGTAGGGATCGACGCCATTGTCGGGAGCGGGGGGAGTGCAGCCCCGCTCGGGATGTTAACCGGGAAGCTCGGAAAAGGCAATGTGGGTTGTGGTAGATTTGGAAGAGCAGGCAATGGAGGTATCCCCGTTGGAACGACGGGCAAGTTCGGCACCAAGGGCGGAGTAGTTTGCAAGAGATGGCGGGCAGCTTGGCCGATGTCGATACTCGAAAGAGCCAAAGTAGCCATGAAGACAACGATCAAGAACTTGGAAGAAGCCATTGAGATGGTTTTGAAG
>NW_019655996.1:0-409 GCF_002806865.2 Cucurbita pepo subsp. pepo
CCTTTTTTTTTTTTTTTTTTTAAATTAAGTTGTAATATTTTTTCAAGTATTAAAAATACGAATAAATAAAAATAAAAAAGAACATTTTAATATATTGGGTTGCGGTTTTTACATCATTAATGTCGGTGTATTAAATAAATTACAAATAGATATTTGGAATGGAAGAGGATGAAATTAAATAATAACCATATTACAACAAACTAAATAGATTTATCCAATAATTAATATTAGTAAGAATAGTCAAAATAAAACAAGCATTTTAATAATCTTTAAAATTATACTAAACATTAAAAATTAGAATTCTCAAATATAACCATGCAAAGTAGTGTCGGTCATTTGTCTCACTTCCCTCCCCATTTCATCAATGGTCGTGCTAGAGATCGTGCTAGAGATAGAAACAGTCATAGAT
>NW_019655997.1:0-409 GCF_002806865.2 Cucurbita pepo subsp. pepo
AAACACATAGTTGCCACTTGGAAAGTCTTTAACTGTGTTGAGAAGCATTACATGACACTCTTTTGTTTTGTTTAGTATTTGGAGGGCTTCTTCTCTTTCTCCACGATCTCAACGTGAAAGCCATCAGGAAACTGTACGCCTGGGGTTCGAACAATATTACCTCCTCCAATTGCTTTGAACCTAAGTGGCATTCAAAAATATTAAGAAGCTTTGAAACAGTTAAGGCCTTGTCTTGTATTCATGCATATTCTCATAGGCATTTAGAAGACACGTACCTGTACTTGGTAACCAAGTTATGGAGAAACACAGCCATCTGCAATTTGGCAAAGTCTGCACCAATGCAAAATCTCAAGCCCCTTCCAAAAGCAATGAAATGCCTCGATGCCCCTTCACATCTCTGCTTACAACA
>NW_019655998.1:0-409 GCF_002806865.2 Cucurbita pepo subsp. pepo
CCTGGAGGAAATTTCCCGCTGAATCCTCCCACAGCACCAGCTGGATCATCCATTGGCTATGAAGATGCTATAAGTTCACAGTACAAAGAGAGTAATCATTTACTATCCCTCCAGCAGGTAACTTTTTGGTTCTCGTTTGTGGGTTCTAGAAGAAACTGATAATGATAACACAGTTAAATAATAAAAATGGCATGAGGGTAGAATCTTGGACACTTGATTCTCTGAGGCTGTGAAATGAACATTTTTCTTTTTATTCCGTGTGAAAGGTTCCTAGATGATGCCAAATACTATATTACAGAACTGTTGGTTTAATTTTTGGACAATCTATGGCAGAATGAAAACCCGGCGATGTGGATTCATGGGCCTGGTTCCCGAACAATGTCTGCTGTTCCCGCTAGTGCATATTACA
>NW_019655999.1:0-409 GCF_002806865.2 Cucurbita pepo subsp. pepo
GAAAAAAAAATAAAGGAAAATTAGGAAGAAGAATTGAAAAGAATACTACGTCGTACGTGAGTACGGCTTGATTGTATCAGCTCATCTCCCAGAAGTGTCATTAAAAGATTAACGAAGGGATTGAATCGAGTTCAAAATATCTTTCCAACCAATATGATGGCATTCCAATGGCAGCTATGAATTAGGACCCAAACTAAACCCTAACCCTGAAATTTATTTATGAACTTTCATTTCAATATTATTTACTTTTTCTTTATTATATTTTCGTTGGATCTTTCATTTAGTTTAGTTATAATTTGGAAGATTATTGGTCAATAATCTCTTTATCTAAATTAATTCCTAATCTATTATTACATACCTTAATTCTATTTTTTAGGTTATTTACATTTACATAAATTGAATAGAAAAA
>NW_019656000.1:0-409 GCF_002806865.2 Cucurbita pepo subsp. pepo
TTACGTGGGGTCGTTTCGCATCATCTCAGGAAGGAAGAAACATCCAAATGACAGAAGAAAGTCCAAGGAGAAGTTTGAGGCCAAGTGTGCACATAAGTTTAGTAAGTGATGTGAATATGAGCTCACAATACTCATCGCCAAGAAGATCATTCGGCCATTTGAAGCATAATTGCTCATCAGGCGGTGGTGGCTATGAGGGCTGCATGCCCACAAGCTGCTCGCCGGTGTTCCCAACGTATATGGCGGTGACAGAGTCTGCTAAGGCTAAGACAAGGTCAATCAGCACTCCTAAGCAAAGGCTATCATTTCTTAATGATGTCTCCTTTTGGTCATCTTATGAGGGAGAGTTTATGAGGAATATGTCTAATCAAGTTTGAGAATTGCCTTTTTTTTGGTTCTTGTTTCATCT
>NW_019656001.1:0-409 GCF_002806865.2 Cucurbita pepo subsp. pepo
TCGCGCTCAATGGGGCGAATTCATCCATCGAGCACCCGGAACACGAAATACACAATTCCAACATAAGTTAAATGCATGCATACGTACAACGGAAGCTTAAGGCATACAAGCAACACTTAGATACTTCACCCAACACATCATAACAATCCATCTGATTAATCTCATTCATGGAGAGCTAATTTAAGGCAAAATTACTAACATGCATACATACAATCCAAGCGAACCATACAAGTATTTCTTCCTAAATACCGGGTGGTGACTTACCTGGTTGACGCGTGCCCTTTTTGCTAGCGTTTCTTTGCCCGTGAGGTGTCCAAAAGTACTGATTTCTTTAAATTGGGTCCCTATTCACGTAAGAACAGTATTAGAACTGAAACTGGGACAAAAATCGGGCAAACAGAAAACAACC
>NW_019656002.1:0-409 GCF_002806865.2 Cucurbita pepo subsp. pepo
ACAATTACAAATGGAATAATCTAAAGAATGAAATAAAAGCGTCCTATACTCCTATGACTAAGAATTTAAACATGCAACTACCTTATGCAGGTGCCACAGTATCTATTTCCGATGTCGTTGTCATCCATACATGGGCGTCTTCTCTTTACCACAAAAATGATATTTGGCACACGACTTGAGTATTTCGAAGAATACTCAGTAAGTGACCCACTGTAGGGGTCATGCTGATGCAAACACGTGCAACATGCTCTTGGGATCGAGCTCTAACTCATCTAGGAGTGACCTCTAATCTCGAACAAATTGGATGTGTAGTACTTCTTTACACATGACCCACAGGTGCGAGGGTGAATCCTCCGGGCGCTCGCCTAAACCCTCTAATCAAGCTAATCTGTAATGACGTCTGGAAGTT
>NW_019656003.1:0-409 GCF_002806865.2 Cucurbita pepo subsp. pepo
CCAATATGTCGGCCCAATAGTTGGGCCCAATAGTCTATCTGCCGAAGTAAAAAATTGTTACAACAGTAAAGAAGGCGGTTAATAATTGGTGGTGCCATTTCCTCTCCTGCCATTCCAAAACCAATTTTTACCTTATTTAACGGAAGAACAAAAAGTGGTATAAATATTTGAATTCTCCATTGTCTTCCTCAACCCAAGAAAACAACTAAAAATCAACTTTTGTATTGGGTTCCTTCGGAGAAAATGAGGAACACATATCATGAAGGGAAGCTGTTGGCAATGGTGGCTTTCACCATTGCTGCTGCCATTCTCCAATCTCATGCCGCCATTCCACACATCAATAATTCTCAACAATTATCTGCGCAGATTCACAACAAATTAAAGCTTCTCAATAAGCCTGCCCTCCACA
>NW_019656004.1:0-409 GCF_002806865.2 Cucurbita pepo subsp. pepo
TCGAAAACCTAATTTGGAAACCCTAATCCAGGATGTTTGAAAAACGTGCTAAAAAACCGAGTATCAGTGAACTATTTTTGAAATTTTTGGAAGGAATGATCAAGATTGATGACTTAGAACATAATGTCGTAGAAACTTAGAGTATAAAAGATTAATAGAGTGCTTATAATCGAAACCCTAATCCAGGACGTTTGAATCACGCGGTAAAAAAACTGAGTAACAGTCGACATTTTTCAAATCTTTTGTGGGGAATGATCCGGCATAATGATTTAGATTAGAATTTTGATGAAATAGAGTGCATAAAAAAGTACAAGGGATTCTTATAATCAGAAAACTAATTCGGAAACCCTAATTTCTGTCGTTTGAAACACGTGCGAAAACCGAGTAACGCTCAACGTTTTTAGAAATT
>NW_019656005.1:0-409 GCF_002806865.2 Cucurbita pepo subsp. pepo
TCGATATAAGATGCTTGAGACAAGGCTAGCGTTTTGTTCTTACGATCCCTTATAATTTGGACATAATAAACTGTGCTTCTCCCAAATCTTTCATTTGGAATTGATTAGCTAGCCAATGTTTTATACCAGTAAGATAGCCTACATCATTTCCAAGGAGTAAAATATCATCTACATATCAGACAGAAAAGCTACTACTTTTCTATAGATTTTCTTGTATACACAAGGTTCATCAACATTTTTCTCAAAACCATATGATTAAACCATACTGTCAAATCTAATGTTCCTGGATCTTGATGCTTGTTTAAGTCCATAAACGGATCTTTTAAGCTTGCAAATCTTTTGCTTGACCTTGGCTTATAAACCCCTCTGGTTGATTCATGTAGATGTTCTCTTCAAGATTGCCATTTAG
>NW_019656006.1:0-409 GCF_002806865.2 Cucurbita pepo subsp. pepo
GGAGAATGAACAACATAAGTGGGTAGATAATTGATAGTTACATTGGGATGGTTTGCCTTTATTGGCTCCACCTTCCCTGTATCGATAAGGTCTTAAATATCGTATTTAAACCCTGGGTGAGTCTTATGGGCATTTGTTAGATCGTACTTGCAATAGCCATTGGCTTTATAGCCTCGGTCAGTTGACAAGTAGATGTGCATTTGAGAAAGAAGGGAGGACAATGAGCGGGTGGTTGAGAGTTATGCCGATCGGAGTGAAAGTCAAAGGGAGTCTACTTTTGTCTTTCCATCGAACAAGACATTGACTTCGATGTTCTTACCTTTTCCTCGGAGGACTGTCTTTTTATTTTTATTTTTTAATCAGCCCTTTTTATTATTTATTATTCTCATTTTATATTTATTATTATTTT
>NW_019656008.1:0-409 GCF_002806865.2 Cucurbita pepo subsp. pepo
TTAATTTGGAAGTTATGTGTCATATAGGTTAAGGTTGTAAAAGCTATATAAAGCCTCATTTTCTTTGATTCGCGACATCAAATTTTTTAATTATAAAGGAATAGAATTTCTATTTTTTTTTAGCTTTGTTGAGAGCTAAGATCTTCTTTGCATGTTCATGTGTTTAGAACTTGCATGCTAGAGTCATTCAAGTGGTAGTGATCAAACCTCTTGTGGAGTGATTCGAATCACGAGTTTAGAAACGAGTTTAGAAACGAGTTTTCTTGTAATAGCCCAAAAATAAATAAAGAAATAAACAAATAAAAATAATTATAAAAATAGTTAAAATAATAATAATCATCATTAATTAATTAAAAAAACAACCTTCACAAACAACAATGGTCAGATTTGAGAAGTAAAATGGTTTTCA
>NW_019656009.1:0-409 GCF_002806865.2 Cucurbita pepo subsp. pepo
CTGTCTCCTCCAGCATTTTATCAGAGTAGTCCGGGAGGGTGGATGCCCTGTTCCCAACTACCTTGTCTGGAGAACGGCGTAATAGAGTCAACGTACCCCTCTATCTTTTGACCGTTGTCTCTATCTTTGGGATGATTTCATTAGGTTGATATAACTAATGCNTCTCCACTTCTATATTGAATAATACTAGAGAAAGAGACCTATTAGTTTTTTACTTGTATTTAGTTTATGCGCTTGTACTTTTTCTGAATGTTGAGTAGTCCAGTAAAGGGTAACAGAATGAGTGGAGTACTTTTTTTGTAGTAGTATGTGTTTTGTATGAAAGTTGAGTAGTACTCTAAAGGGTAACACTTTTAGTAGAGTACTTTTCGTGGCTAAGGCTTAATTTCCTCCTCCAAATCCTCCAGAG
>NW_019656010.1:0-409 GCF_002806865.2 Cucurbita pepo subsp. pepo
GGCTACTCCATACTTAGCAAGACAAATCCAGACACTCACTCACCGACATCGGCAACATAGGTTATGGTTCTGACACGCTGTGCCCCGTGTAAACACCACCTACACGATCCCAGCACCGTAAGACAAGCTGATCGCCAGCCTGAAAATCTCTGTCGTACTTTCGAAGCTCTGCCTTCCTGGCTCCCTGTGCTNTTAACTCATGCGTTGTCATAATTTCTCCGGACGTAAAAAACCGCCTCAGTGGGCGGCCGTTGCAGATGTATTAATTTCGTAATTTCGTCGTTTTCCAATCATCCTGAGGAAGAAGTCATAAAGCTCTTTGCGCATGCGCTGCTTCATTTCATCAGGCAAATGCTCCTGCGATCGCTTCCATTCATCCAGTTCAGGCTTGCAGACAACATAGGCCTTA
>NW_019656011.1:0-409 GCF_002806865.2 Cucurbita pepo subsp. pepo
AGAATGGCGTATCTAATGGTGCTGCTGATTCAAGGCTCATCCGCCGCCGCCACTTCCATCATCATCATAAGGACAAACCCCTTGAACTTTCCAACTTTCTTGGTGATCCTTGCCCCAGCTCGCCTGAGCAGGTCTGTTTTTTTGGTGGTTGTTGTTGTTCTTGATTTGGGGTTTTGGATTTGTGTCTGTTTTAGGGTAAAATTGGGACATGGATGTTTTGTTTTCTTTGGATTTTTGGTGGCTGATTTGTGTTGATTACTTGAAAGAACAAACTCAGGCTGGGATTTCTGGCGTCTTAATTACTCCCCTTTATGATGTTCCTTCTCTGTTTCCTCTGGTGCGTCTTTCGGTNGTCTTTCGGTTTAATGAATAAATCAGCTTTCATCCAATGTTCTTGTGCCAAGCTGCT
>NW_019656012.1:0-409 GCF_002806865.2 Cucurbita pepo subsp. pepo
CTCTTGAAAATTAGGGGTAATGTGATGTCCCACATTGGTTGGTGAGAAGAACAAAACACCATTTAGAAGGACGTGGAAACCTTACCTCAGCAGATGACAATATCTACTGTAAAAATTATCGGTAATTTTTGAACAAAAGTCAAAGTGCACGAGTATTTGCTATTAATTTAGCCTAATAACCTTCACGCTTATGATCGCCATGTTGACTTTTTATCCAACATTCTAACAATCATTATACATNGGGTTGGATCTTTCTGAACTTCTGATTAGTGATTTAATAAATCAAACAGTGTCTCGTCGGTCATAAAGAAAATTATGTATTCCTCAAAAATAATAAAAACGAAGAAAACCCATAAGTGTAACTCTGGACTATAGAATTGCAAAGGTTGGAAGAACAACTAAGCATAAC
>NW_019656013.1:0-409 GCF_002806865.2 Cucurbita pepo subsp. pepo
ATCCCTTCCTAATATTAACCTCACATGATTGCATGTGGGACACCCAAATACCCACTTTTCAGAGGCTCACATGATAAATAATCTAATAAATTTCAATCAAAATAATAATAATAATCAAACCCAACTGAGAAAGAAGAGAATAGAACAGAACAGAGAGATGTGTTTTGAGTTTTAACCGTAAAATCACAACACACCATGTGATCATTGCTTTGACCCATCAACTACTTTTCTTTGACCATTCAATCAAAGTCTAGTTAATGTCTNCGACGGTTTTATAATAATCACTCAACTTATCATTAATGATCACGATACGACGGTTTTATAATAATCACTCTCAACCTATCATCAATGATCAAAATATGACGGTTTCATAATAATCACTCAAGATCACAATATGACGGCCTCATAA
>NW_019656014.1:0-409 GCF_002806865.2 Cucurbita pepo subsp. pepo
CGTAATTGAGGGGTTTTCTTATCGAATGATCTATAGAATTTTAGAGCTTCTGAAGTGGTTGGCTGGTCAGCTGTGGGAAGTTTGGCATAATTTCAAGATCATTGGAATCTGGAAAATCGCTTGTTAGTAATTTGAAAGCATTCTTGTGAGTTGGATGGCATGATTTTANCGGCGTTTAGATTATTAATGAAATGATGATTGTGGAAGAACAAAGTAATAGACAGGACTTTGTTGCTTGGTACCTCTGATGAACACTTTTGACACAACACAGCCCAATGAATGGAACTACCTCGTGGTTCAAAATCTAATTCGATGCCACAAAAATTTTGTATCGTAGTTCTTGTTTTTGTATCGGTATTGATTCAGTCGATTTTGGATTGTGTAGGTATCTTTCAGATGTGTTATGGGA
>NW_019656015.1:0-409 GCF_002806865.2 Cucurbita pepo subsp. pepo
ATTTCTGTCTGTATACCTTCTCGAATTGTTGTGAATGATTTCATGGAATCTTCTGCACTTGTCGATTCTTAATTTTTTTTCCTTTTGATAGTATTTACTGTCTTGGAATTTTTTCGCGACTATCATAGATATATAGGTAACTAGCTATAATCATATATGCTCGCACGGTAGTTGGAAAATATGACTTTTTTTATAGATCTTTTAACTATGTTTTTTCTCCCANGTTGCTAATTATTGTATATCTTTGTTTAACACATCAAAAAATATATTAGTAGTTAAATTTTTAGTTTTCTACTTTTGAAAGTTGAACTTGTTTTCCAATTTTGTCGTTCTTTAGTTGAGAACTTTTTGAATGAACTTTTGAAACCAACATGTTCATATTTGTTGGATATTTGTAAACATGCATTAT
>NW_019656016.1:0-409 GCF_002806865.2 Cucurbita pepo subsp. pepo
ACAAATGAAAAGGAAATCGATAGGATAAATGAAAAAGAGATGTGAAATATGACTTACCAGAGAGCAAGATCTCTCTCCAATAATTAAATCTCTGGCTTCCGTTGTAAATCTGGTTGTTCGTATTTTTTTTTTTTCATTGTAGGAACCACAGATGAATCCTGTATTATGATTTGGGATTTTGACTCATGAATTGGTTGAAGAGAGATAGTTGGGAGAGGAAGGGGTTAGTGGAGAGTAGTTTAGGGAAAATATTATTTAAATTATTTTATTATTATTATTATTATTTTATTTGGGTCGTTACACCGGCATNAAATTATTTTATTATTATTATTATTATTTTATTTGGGTCGTTACACCGGCATCGCGACCAGAGACTGTGACACGTGCATAGGGTAGATTCATATTTAAA
>NW_019656017.1:0-409 GCF_002806865.2 Cucurbita pepo subsp. pepo
AAATTTATGACCAACCCTTACTTCAGTGATCTTACAACAAATAGAAGTTTTTCCATTGTAAATTCGCACGGAGCTATTAACGTATTTCGGCAAAATCGAAGATCTACGTGACCAAATTTTTCTGTTCAAAAGAGGATCTCTCTTCTTCATTCTCAACAGGAATGCATCAACAAAACTGCCCTTCCATATATATCGTCATGNTAAGAGAGAGTGTAGGGTGCAGGTTCCTTCATTCTTTTAGCAAAAGTTCTTACAGCTCGAGCGACCTTGTGACGTGGTGAGTTAAATCCCCCATGGTAGGAAGAGTAGGAAGTAGGAAGTTCTTTATTATTTAATGGTAAACAATGAATATCATCCACTGTGTCTCACGTTTTGCCTCACAATAATATGAGATGTCAGAAGTGGGATT
>NW_019656018.1:0-409 GCF_002806865.2 Cucurbita pepo subsp. pepo
TTTCACCATTTTCAACCACTTCCGCTTTCTCATACTCAGTTTCATTTGAGTGAAGAAATACTTCAGCCTTTTGTGGTTAGTGTGGATCTGAGTTGTCTCCCAATACAATTAATGTCGTGAAATTTTTAATGCTAAGACTGCATCTAGTAACTCCAAGTCATGTGTAGGCTAGTTCTTTTTATAATATTTCAATTTTCGAAATGCGTATGCAAAGACCTTTTCGCTGCATAACACATTCCAGGCCCTTCTTGAAAGCATCACTGTAAAATATATAGTTTCCTGTGTCGTCGGGCATTGTGAGTACTGGTATAGTCACCAGCTTATCTTTTAAATCTTGAAAACTTGTCTCAAANTCAGGCCCTTCTTGGAAGCATCACTGTAAAATATATAGTTTCCTGTGTCGTCGGGC
>NW_019656019.1:0-409 GCF_002806865.2 Cucurbita pepo subsp. pepo
ATAGGGAAAGGAGTTCGTTCACTCTCATTCATCTTTCATTTTAGAATAGAATAGAAACAGGATCATGACTCTTTCAGCAACTTAACTCTCCCTTCTTTGTTTACGAGCAGAATGAGCGAAGCTAGTAGTGAGACGAGAAGACGAGAGAAGAGGATTTAATTAACTCAACAACTGTAAAGGACAGAAGATAAGATGCTTTGTTTACTGTTCTTCCATCAGGGACAGGTTCCTTCTTTNCCTATACAAATAGTTAATCCTCCGTTCATCCTATACAAATAGTTAATTAAGTGAGGCCCCGTTCTTTCTATTCTAATTCAACAAAGAAAAGAGGGGTCATTTGAAGGAAGGCCTNCAAAGAAAAGAGGGGTCATTTGAAGGAAGGCCTATGCTAAAGTCAGAAAGATAGTTA
>NW_019656020.1:0-409 GCF_002806865.2 Cucurbita pepo subsp. pepo
GGAATTGATGTTTCTATGGAATCTCAATGGAAGCTTATTTTTTTATTTATTTTTTTTTTTTATCTAAAAAAAGAAAGATTAAGGCTTATCTTCCATTTTATTGTTCTTTTTTCTTCATGTTTATAAGAAACAATGATGATTCATTTTGCGAGGCGAGAGACGCTGGTTGGTTTACAGTAATTATTTATATTTATAAATGGANACTGTAGAAGTTCTACTAAGAAAACCTTTCCTTGGAAATATCCAAAATATTAAAATCTTTGTTTGGACAGCTTATCTTCATCGCCTCAACACGCCAGGAATATTGTAGAAAACATCCCCCCAGAATACATTTTCACAATGGCAGTTTATTTTCCTTGTATGCTGTTCATCTTATAGTTTCTTCCTCCTTGATTTGAGACATGAAAAT
>NW_019656021.1:0-408 GCF_002806865.2 Cucurbita pepo subsp. pepo
ATTGGCATACAACACCTTCTCTCACTAGAGATATTACGTTGCTACAAAAAAATAGAGTTTTTTTATTATTTTTTTATTTTTTTATTTATTTATTTATTTATTTTTTAATTTCATTCTTATACCTTTTTACCTTGACTACAAGGATAAAAAAGATTAAAACTCAATTTTTTTTTTTTTCATTTGGTAAAAAAAATTACTTTTTAATCTTGCATTTTAAACCTCTAAAAAAATACCATCCATAAATTTAATACTTTATCAATTTTTTTTAATACATAAAAAAATGAATGGTCCAACTTTAAACTTACATAAGGAACTAATAAATTAGTTGTTACAAAAGCTAGCCGCTAAGAGGGTTGAGAAAATTAGTTGTCACCTTACCTTTTACACCTTGGTAGGGAAGATATTCTC
>NW_019656022.1:0-408 GCF_002806865.2 Cucurbita pepo subsp. pepo
TTGTATTTGGGCCTTCTTCAGACTACTTTAGAAACGGAAATTACTATCTAATTTGTATTTTTGTTTCTTCCTTTTGCCGAAAACTTACCTCCCTAAATTATTTACCACAAAGTTTTTACCATGGATGGACCAAAAGTCAACATCCACTAGAACTAAATACAAAAACAAGCTTAAATAAATCCCGCCCATGAGGTCGAGGCTTGAATCGGTCTCGATCAACACGACTGTTCGAATATGCTAATAGAGATGTGTAAGGTGGGAACACAAAAATATTTTCTATTACCATCTCGACTCCTGTTTCATTTTCTATTATTATAAAATTTTCATATATTTTTACAAAGATGCGAGTAGGGATTGAGTATGGATTCGTAACGTTCAAAGACAAAAATATTATATAAAATTTACACA
>NW_019656023.1:0-408 GCF_002806865.2 Cucurbita pepo subsp. pepo
AAAAAAAAAAAAAAAAAAAAACAATCAAAACCCGGTCGTGTAATTTGTATGGGAGCGGAGGAAGAAGAAGGAAGAGGAGGAGAGAAACCGTGGAAGTAGAGGTGAGGAGGGCAGGAGGGGATGGCGTTGAAGGAAGCGGAGGGAAGGTATTCGTGGTGATCGGCGGAGCGGGATTGGAAGAGGAAGCTATGGGAATGGTGAGGGGAAGCCATGGGGATGGAAATGCATGCTAGATCTCAATATTGGGTTTGGATTTGGATTGAGATCAAGGAGAGAGAGATGAGAAGAAATAGAAGGAGGATGAGATGAAAGAAGAAGAAAAGGGAAAGGGGTGAGGGAGTGGTGGTGTGGCTCTCACTCTCATGGTGAGAAGATAGATTTTTTGCAGAGAGAGAGAGAAGAGTAATG
>NW_019656024.1:0-408 GCF_002806865.2 Cucurbita pepo subsp. pepo
TTTTCCTTGATGTTTGTTGATCAGGTGAACAGTGAGCATCCAATAGCCAAGGCCATTGTTGAATATGCTAAGCAATTGAAGGAAGAACATAACCCCATTTGGCCAGAAGCTCAAGAGTTCATATCCATTCCTGGACATGGAGTGGAAGCCATTGTAAGGAACAAGAAAGTTGTGGTTGGAAACAAGAGCTTGATGATGAACAATGGCATAGAAATTCTTGGGGAAACGGAGAGCTTCCTTGTTGACGCCGAAGGTATGGCGAAAACCGCGGTTTTGGTGGCTGTAGATCGAACGGTGTCGGGAGTTATCGTGGTGTCGGATCCATTGAAACCAGGAGCCAAAGAAGTGATCTCCATTCTCAAATCTATGGAAGTAAAGAGCATAATGGTAACAGGTGACAATTGGGGG
>NW_019656025.1:0-408 GCF_002806865.2 Cucurbita pepo subsp. pepo
CAGGTGGTTGTCGGACGTAGACAGTCTCCTTCAGCTCTCCGTTAAGGAAAGCAGATTTCACGTCCATATGGTGAACCTCCCAAGAGCAATGTGCCGCAATTGCAAGCATAAGACGGACGGATTCTAACCTTGCCACCGGCGCAAATACCTCTTCGAAGTCCACTCCTTCCTTCTGGACGTAGCCCTTCGCCACAAGACGAGCCTTGTGCTTCACAACTTCTTCTTTTTCGTTGCGCTTCAGTTTGAAGACCGATTTGAGCCCTATGGCTCGGTGTCCCGGAGGCATATCCTGTAGACTCCACGTCTGGTTCTCGATGATGGATGTCATCTCCTCCTGCATTGTCTTCAGCCAGCACGGGTTTCTTCTTGCTTCGGCCAAGGTGTTCGGTTCATCTGCACTGATGGCAT
>NW_019656026.1:0-408 GCF_002806865.2 Cucurbita pepo subsp. pepo
AAAAAGTTACAAAAACACTCTGGAGCAAATGGTAGCAGCCCCAATTACATAAAAAATCTAGATAAGGCACTACAAGCTGAAGCCACAAAATCTATCATGTATCAGATTTTGTCTAATGATCTATTAACACTTAGCCTATCTATGCCACTAGGAATGCAGCAATGTTAAAAAGGTATGTATAGTTGATTTTATTTAAACTTGTATTTGCAGAGACAATATCAACAATTCTACGATTCAAATCATAATTTGCAATACTCCATAATATTAACTTCAAAAAATCATCGAACAAAATGCCTTTAGGATTGTTATTTTCGAACGTTCCAATTGATTAAGGTGATTATTTTTGTACTTTAACATGTATTTTGTATAGTTTTTATTACCACTTATTTAATCATAGGGGAGAGAAGC
>NW_019656027.1:0-408 GCF_002806865.2 Cucurbita pepo subsp. pepo
CGAGTTCAACAACCCAAAGTAAGGATAAAACTAACCTAAGGAAACCAAGAGAATGAATTAATGCATTTAAACAAGAACAGCGTCTTAAAGAAGTAATTTCTATACCCTAAGAATGGAAAAAGAAGAGGCAAACAAAAAATACGCAAATGGAATTCTTTTTTCCAATTTATAAGAAACTTTCCCCATTTTTAATTCTTTATCTCGAATGAGTTTTAATATGCTCAAGAAAGGAAAATGATCCTCTCATGAAAAAGTTTTAGAAAAAATTTATTTATTTATTTATTTTTTGAAAAATAATAATAAAATATTAAGAAAATGACACATTACTAAAATAACCTTTAAAATATGGATAATTATGAAAATGCCCTCTTTCCAAAATAAGAACTTCCACAATAACCTTCTACACAC
>NW_019656028.1:0-408 GCF_002806865.2 Cucurbita pepo subsp. pepo
ACTCATGCTAATTATTATGATGGGTTCATATGATTACGAATGCATGTGACAACTTATGCCTCAAGGAATTATAAACCTTAGGAACTTACAAGATTGAGAACTAAGAACAATACCAAACATGCTCTACAACTACCAAGGCAAAAAGACTACTAGGTACCACTCAAGGACAAGGGACCAAGGTCCTCAGACTCGGAGACTCAAGAATGCTAGGTAATACTCTAAGCATGTCCAATTTTGGCCCATAACCTCCCACCACGTGCTGCTTTCAGAGGTCATGTTTCCTTTTTTAGGTGGGATGCCCTACACCATTTTGCCTTTGCAGGATGTCATGTTTGACCTTATGTTTCCCTCACCTAGGTAAGATGCACTGCACCATGTTATGGGTACCTAAAGATTTGCAGGAAGCCA
>NW_019656029.1:0-408 GCF_002806865.2 Cucurbita pepo subsp. pepo
AATCCAAGATTCAATCGGGCTGTCCACAATAAGAATTAGAGAATTCTCAGTATCTTCCGCTGAATATATAGAGTCATTGTACCCTCAAAATTTGTGATTTTGCTTCTTCTTCAATTTTGTACAATTTTTTCAAAAATACCCTTTTTCTCTACCATTGCAACACGTTACGTTTGGTATGTTCGAAGATTTTTCTTGGTTCTATGATTTTCATGGTCCCTGTTTGTTTGGGCTCTTTCATTGACTTTTTCCCCTTTGATCAACAGGAAGAGCATTGCCTTAAGAATCTCCAATTTTCTGTTTTGGAATAGTTTCGCTGAGAACTAAATCTCAAATTTAATCAACCTTAAGAATCTCCAATTTTCTGTTTTGGAATACTTTCGCTGAGAACTAAATCTCAAATTTAATCAA
>NW_019656030.1:0-408 GCF_002806865.2 Cucurbita pepo subsp. pepo
GTTGAGATTCTTTCATTCTTTGTTTGTGATTTTGAGGCTTTAGTGTTTGTTGATCAGTCCTACGTACTGTGTTTGTCTTGGTAGTTGGTTGCAGTATGCATGACACTGTTTCCTTTGACGCTCTGATCTTGAAAAGATCTTCAAATTTAGCGTTGATCTTAGTCTCGGTTTCATTATTCTTAGCGTTGATCTTCAACAAATTAACATATTAAGGTAACCAAGAAGTTCTTTCAATCAACAAAATAGAGTTAAATTTAGAATCTAGTCCCCGTAGTTAGCTATTTTTAATGTTTTGATACCCATATTTTAATATGTTCCATTATATTCCTTTTAAAAACAAATCATTTTATTCATTTACATTAATTTGCCAGTAAAATAGTCATAAAAAAAAATAAAAAAAAAATAAAA
>NW_019656031.1:0-408 GCF_002806865.2 Cucurbita pepo subsp. pepo
TTCTATCCAACTTCTTTTTGTCTCTATTAATGTGTTGAAAATATTTACATTAAACAAGGCGTGTACGGATGAGGCACGGAATTGGGTAGAGGCGAGGAATATAATCTCGTCTACAACCCTATATATCTGATGAAAAAAAAATGTTCCTCACTCCCTCCCCATTTTATCTGTATAAACGAGGAATCTCCTCCCTGCCCTAATTTAGGGCATGTCCTTGACCCGTGGGTAAAATGAATTTCTCTGATTAAAATATGCATATAAATCCGATTTCGATGATTTTCTAAATATCATGTAAAATTAGACGATAAGTAATAGAATAGGTGATTTAGTTATGCAATTTACAACCTTATATGCTTTACGATACAACATATGTGGGGATGGTTAGGAATTAGGTCAACTTGTGTTCAT
>NW_019656032.1:0-408 GCF_002806865.2 Cucurbita pepo subsp. pepo
ACTTTAATTTCCTTTCTCCTATAAGGATTAGTGAAATAAATCACCTTCAAAAGGATACAATTATTCAATCAATAAATGTATTAAATTATAAAGAAATTTTTTGAAGGAAGAAATTTCATTCAAAAGAATAGGAGAACAAATTCAAAGTAAGACCGTCCAGTCTAAAATCAAAACTTTACAAACTTAAATAGAAAGGGAGATTTGTTCAACTATCCCTAATGCCTTTTGGAATAAGAAGCAACATATAGTTAATCTTCCTTATGTCAAAAACTTCGAGGAGAAAAATATTCCTACGAAGGCCCGACCTATTCAAATGAATACGGAATTACTAACATTCTGCAGAGCATAAATCAATGATCTTTTGCAAAAGGGTCTTATTAGGCCGTCAAAGAGCCCCTGGTCATGTGC
>NW_019656033.1:0-408 GCF_002806865.2 Cucurbita pepo subsp. pepo
ACAAGTCATACATAATTCTTGTTAAATCTAACTAAGTGGACCCATCATGCGCAGGATGGACAATATCGAATTATACCTCAGAACCTCTCGAGCGTGGACCAGGGAACAAGAAATTTATCAGTATTGTCTAGCATTAGTATTCTTCGATATTCAAGATTATTTGTTGTTGGAACAGAAGATGGTTACATGAAAATTTGTTGTTAGACATGTTATGATGGTTGGAGAAAAGGGAAATGATTTCATCTTAGTTTTGTTCTATTTGTTGGCAAAGGTGTGAATACTTGTGAGTAGTCACTATGAGGGTGGCTGCATTTTGGTGAAACGCATTATTGTTATTGTTTTGAAGGTTAAAGATATATTGAAAGAGAATAAAAACAATATTTTAAGAAAATGAAAGAAAAGGAAAAA
>NW_019656034.1:0-408 GCF_002806865.2 Cucurbita pepo subsp. pepo
TTTAGATATATATCGAATTTTTGGTCAACATTCTAACGATCCAAAGATAGTGTAAAGAATTACACGAGTCGAGTAGGTATAGTATAAAATGGTTTAAATCTAAAATAGAAAGAAGAAATAATGTGAAAACACTAGCAGCAGCACCCTCTTACTTATGCAGATTGATTAGCCATTGAAGAAGGCATCAGAACAGCCTTTCCCCCACCGGCTGAAAGAATGGTATTTTACACTCACTATCTATTTACCCTCTCATTCTAAACCAAAATCCCCATTTCTTCTCTCAATTTCAACTATTCCTTATCAGAAAACTGCATTCAACACCACATTTTCGCCCTCTCCACAGCGGCGGTGAACCTCCTTCATCCGCTCCACCGACTTGCATATCCCGCTGCAACTCCAGTCGAACGA
>NW_019656035.1:0-408 GCF_002806865.2 Cucurbita pepo subsp. pepo
CCAAACCAAACCAAACCAAACCAAATATGCTCTAATTTTCACCAAAATAATGTATTTCCTGTGGAACAAACAAAGCCTCTGAACAAAATCTGTATTTTTTTTTTTTGTTCTTTTCATGAAAAGAGTCTAGTTAGTAGAGGCCGTTTAGGTGGGGGAGAGGATGTGTGTGGGGGGGGTTCGGTTCGGTTCGGTTCGGTTCGGTTCTAGACCGACCCCCTTTGATCTAGCACATGTTTACATGTACACTACCGTTTTTTGAGGATTTACAGATGGGGCATGTGTGGACTGATGACCCACAAACAGTACACAGGCACAGATGCCTGCACGGCAATAGCAGCACACTCGATTCCTCTTTCCCGCAGTTTCTGCACATCCTGTTGCTGCCCTTGCTGCTGCTGCTGCTGCTGC
>NW_019656036.1:0-408 GCF_002806865.2 Cucurbita pepo subsp. pepo
ATTATCCCTCCATCTTTCTCCATCCCCTTCTCTCCAATCACGACAAACAGTGAGAGAATTCCCATTAGCGAGAGGAGCTCGATCTAATCCCATTCCCATCCATTTCAAAAACTTACTTCGACGCTCATGAACACTCATAGGGCTTCGATTCCATACATCATAACCCAAACTCCCATCGACCCAATTGTTAAATCTGGGACGAGAATCAAAGCCCGCCTCAATCCCATCGAAATTGGCTTCCGATATCGAGGGAACATTGATATCTGGCGCATCAAAAAACGGGCATTCTTCATCCTCGCTAACGCTACCCATTATTCCGCACAGTTCAACCCATGAAATCCCCTCAAGAACACGGCATTATAAACGGGAGAGAAATGTGCGAGAAAAAAACGAATACACACTACACAA
>NW_019656037.1:0-408 GCF_002806865.2 Cucurbita pepo subsp. pepo
TACGAAAACAGAATCGATTGAGTTCTCATATAGGAGTAATGTTGACTTAGTCGGTTCTTGATTGTTGTTGTTTGCGAGTTGTTCTTCCTTTTCCCCTCGACATAAAAGGGAAATTAGACTATTATCAATGAGGATGAAAGTAGGATGGAGTTTGCANGAGTGGAGCTAATCAAACCATAAAGAACTCTTCTGTTAACCTTCAATTCCCGAAGATGTAAGAACGGTGGGAGTCTGCAAGAAGAGGGTTCTGCTAGAGAGACCCTAATCACCCTATTCAAAACTTCACTTTTGAACATCTAATTTTTAATGACAAATTCTCTTGAAATGATGTATTGTATAAATTTCAACCTCTTAAGCCTTAAGAAGTTTATTCTTGAAAGTTCTTATTCCTCTATACCTTTCAATTCC
>NW_019656038.1:0-408 GCF_002806865.2 Cucurbita pepo subsp. pepo
GACGTTTGAAGTACGTGCTAAAAAAATTGAGTCGCGGTCGAAGTCTTTTGAGACTTTCATTGCGAATGATTAAGCTTGATTATTTAGAATAGAATGTCGAAGAAACGGAGCGTAAAAAACAGTAAAAGAGTGCATAAAATCGAAACCCATCTTCGAAAACCATAATTTGTGACGTTTGAAGTACATGCTAAAAAACCGAGACGCGGTCAACGTTTTTCAAAATTTTCTATGGGTAATGATCAGGCATAATGAATTAGAATAGAATTTCGCAGAAACGGAGTGCATAAAACGGTAAAAGTGTGTTTAAAATCGAACTCTAATTCGGAAACCCTAATATGTGAAGTTTGAAGTACGTGCTTACAAATCAGACTCACGATCGACGTTTTTACAAACTTTTGTGGGGAATGA
>NW_019656039.1:0-408 GCF_002806865.2 Cucurbita pepo subsp. pepo
GTTCTTTTATGGCTTAAAACAAGTTCCAAGAGCTTCTTAGTACAATAGACTTAGTAATTTTATTATTGAGAATATTTCAAAATGGGTAAGCTCAACACTACTCTCTTTATTAAAATTAAAGAAAAATATATGTATTACTGCAAATATATGTGGATTATATTATATTTGGTTGTTCTACTAATCCTTCCTTATGGGAAGAATTTTCTAAATGTATGATGAGTATGATGGGAGAGCGACTTCAAATCAAACAACTGAAAGATAGTATCTTTCTAAATCAAGAGAAGTACATCAAGGATTTACTGAAAAGGTTCAAGTTCAATGAAGGTAAGATTGCAAAAANGACTTCAAATCAAACAACTGAAAGATAGTATCTTTCTAAATCAAGAGAAGTACATCAAGGATTTACTG
>NW_019656040.1:0-408 GCF_002806865.2 Cucurbita pepo subsp. pepo
TATTTTTGGGCTATTATATTAATAAACAATCTCTTTTCACTAGATCTTTTCACTAGATAAATCTGAGCAACTGCGTAAACAACATTTTAGTTTTTATCCGTGTACTCTGACATTTTTATTTTCTCCCATNTTATTTTTGCTTTTATTAATCACTTATTTTTACTTATCAATAAGTAATATCTTTTTAATTTTTCAGTTATTTAGATTTAATAATTTTGAGTACAAATTAAGTGATTATTTTAATGTCGACCAAAGGAAGGGAAAGAAATCTAATTTTTATTTAGAAATAAAAATCTAATGAATTCAAACGTGTATTTTGACCAATAATTTGTCATTTTCTTTACCAAAATCACTATAAACGAGAATGAAAATTTATTCTATTTAAAGAAATTTGTGATAAATATTTTT
>NW_019656041.1:0-408 GCF_002806865.2 Cucurbita pepo subsp. pepo
ATTATTACGTCATAAAAATTTATTAATTTTTTCAAATTTTTAAAAAAATATAATTAAAGGGAGATTAAATATTATAATTATTTTTGGGTTAATACAAAGGTTTTTAAAAAGTTAAATTACAAATTTACCCCTACTACTATTAAAAGTCACCCAAATTTGTTTAAAAATGATANCAAATTTGTTTAAAAATGATAGAGGTTAGATTATTACATCATAAAAATTTATTAATTTTTTCAAATTTTTTAAAAATATATAACATCTTAATAAATTCAATTATATTTTATGAGCAAAAATATAATATAAATTATACCCACGTGTATATATATATATATATTTTAATATATTTGCTCAACTTTCTTCCTTATATGAACATCTCTAAAATAAACTAATTTTCTCAATTATTTATAT
>NW_019656042.1:0-408 GCF_002806865.2 Cucurbita pepo subsp. pepo
AATGAACATCTAACTATAATTGGCTATGATTCCTAAAAAAACAATAAGATAAAAGAAAATGAAGATATTTCTAAAAAACAATAGGATAAAAGAAAATGAAGATTTAACATATATATCTTATTGATCGGATCTATCTTCACATAAATCTCACCTGAATCACAGCTGAGTAAAAAGGCCATTCTCATTGTAAATCTGAAGTTGTTTTTCTGTTGCTCTGTGGCCGGAGGAATGGGTTGAGGATGGGTTGAGGAGGGGAGGGGAGGGGGGAGATAATTGTGATAAAAGGTTAGTGGAGAGGGGGGAAANATTTATAATTATTTTATTTGCGGTGAAAAAGTACCGAAAAAGTACCACACCTTACCCAGAGTAGAAAGAGCTCAATGTCATGTTATATTGTTTTAAAGCTTA
>NW_019656043.1:0-408 GCF_002806865.2 Cucurbita pepo subsp. pepo
GTATGACATACTTATTAACTATATAATAATTAAGTTAATATATTTTTTTTTATTGTCTACCCATCATAGTACTTATCGACATATCCAATATATATATATATATACAAAAAAAAAAAAAATTGTACTATTTTCATTTATTGCCTGTCATATTATTCAACTAATAAAGTAAAATAGGCTTTAAATATTAGATTTAAATTAAATGTACCTTATATAAGTAGGTATATTATAGCATTATNATTATTGAATTAAATATGTAATTTAGACTTTTAATTTCTAAGCGTAATTAAAAAAATAAAATAAATGATAATGAGAGAGTCGGTGGGTTCTCCGTAGCGTGGACTGTCAGGCGCGGTGACCGGTGAGGAGGCGACCACGTCAAGGTAAAGTCATTAAAAGAATGGACGGCTG
>NW_019656044.1:0-408 GCF_002806865.2 Cucurbita pepo subsp. pepo
GAATACCTCTTCGAAGTCCGCTCCTTGCTTCTGGACATAGCTCTTCCCCACCAGACGGACCTTGTGCTTCACAACTTCTCCTTTTTCGTTACGCTTTAGTTAGAAGACCCATTTGAACCCTATGGCTCAGTGTCCCGGCGACATGTCCTCCAGACTCCACATCTTGTTCCCAGTGATGGACGTCATCTCTTCCTGCATTGCCTTCAGCCAGCATGAGTTCTTTTCTGCTTCGACGAAGGTGTTTGGTTCATTCGCGCTGATGGCATGCAGCTTGGCCACCTCTTCTTCAAGCTCGCGCGCCGCAAGTTCAGGTGATTCACCTTCTCCCAATAGGTCTTCCATCCTCTAGTGNTCGACGAAGGTGTTTGGTTCATTCGCGCTGATGGCATGCAGCTTGGCCACCTCTTC
>NW_019656045.1:0-408 GCF_002806865.2 Cucurbita pepo subsp. pepo
ATTTTCTTTGAAATCAAAATTATACAATATTTATTTTATTTGATCCTTAAATTATACGCATAATTTAAAGATTCTGTAATATTAAAAGTATATAATAAGAAAAATAGAGTAATAATAAAAGTTCATAGAATAAAATATGAATTAAATCATTGATCTATAATTTTTTTTATTGTATCGATTTTCTACCAATATTTTCAAAAATTAAAAACTAANCTAAAAACAAAATAGTTACGTTTACATTATTTTATCATAATTGAAATTATAATATAGACGATGATAATAATAATAATAATACGTGTATACATATAAAATATTAAAAAAATAATTATTTAGCAAAAGAAAATATAAAAATTGCTCAAAATTAATATTTTTAATGATTTATATACGTTAGGTTTATGTTAAACCGTA
>NW_019656046.1:0-408 GCF_002806865.2 Cucurbita pepo subsp. pepo
AAAATATAATATTTGAGAACATAAGAAACAATATCTTCGTGAGTTAATAGATGACATTATGTTCTAAGATTTTTGAAAGTACCATAAAATAGTTTACGGAGATTTATACTTCTGACTTGAAGAAAAGTAGTTCATACTAACGATAGTCAAGAAACAATAAATTTGTGAATTTGACACTAATTATCGTCATCTCAAAGGTCGATAATTCAANTAATACTGTCTTAAATTCATATCAACAAATGCCCTCAAGTATTTCTGCACCAGAAACATATTCAGCAACCATGAGATCAATGGCAAACTAATTTTCAACTATAAATCGCTGAAATATTTTCATAATCCATCAAAATGAAGGCTGACCCTGCCTAAAATAGGGGATTTATTTAAAATCAAATATGTGGGTATGGTAGT
>NW_019656047.1:0-408 GCF_002806865.2 Cucurbita pepo subsp. pepo
CCACGATTACCCGTTAGGATTACACTGTAGGGAAAATGAAATGAAACGAAACGAAATGAAATGGAAACGCCCAATAAGATAGAAGCGGTCACGAAATGGAAACGCCCAACAACGGTCACCGAGATACGAAGTTTCTTAGGATTGGCGGGCTACTACCGAAGGTTTGTCCTAGACTTCGCTAGAATAGCCACGCCTCTCACCCAATTGACAAAAAAAGGTGTACCTTTTGTTTGGGACGATACTTGTGAGGCCAGCTTTCAAGAGCTGAAACAAAGATTAGTATCCGCCCAGTATTCACAGTTCCAGAGAGTTCTGTGGGATATGTGATTTACAGTGACGCATCCAAAAANTTAGTATCCGCCCAGTATTCACAGTTCCAGAGAGTTCTGTGGGATATGTGATTTACAG
>NW_019656048.1:0-408 GCF_002806865.2 Cucurbita pepo subsp. pepo
TTTAATTAATTATTTAATATAGTAATTTCAAATTAGTTATCAAATTAAAATGAAGAAAGTCAAAATCTTAACTTCACTTAATGGAAAAATCCATGTTTGAGTCTATGGAATTTTGAGGTGTCAAAATTTGGTTTAACCAAACTTGCATGCTTGCCAAATAAACCCCACAAATTTTAGTGTTATTTTTAGTGTCAAAATTTGGTGAGCTCAAACTTGCATGCTTGCCACATAATCCCAAACATTTGAGTGGAATATTGAGTGTCAAATTTGACGATCTCAAATTTACATGAACATGCAAACATAACTCTAGAAACAGAGTGATCAAGGTACATGGAACTTCTCCCTTCGAAAAACCTTGAGNGTCGGTTTACACAATCCTGTTCTAAGGCCGGAGAATAGTGGAGAAGA
>NW_019656049.1:0-408 GCF_002806865.2 Cucurbita pepo subsp. pepo
TTATTGCGGTCCAATGTGAAAAAAAATATGATTTGGCATAAGTCGATCTTAATTGTATATCTAATTAAGTTATGTGGTAAAATTTCAGACATTTATGCTAAACCATGTGGGAGTAGCGAATTTAGAAACAAATGGGGGATGACATGGAAATGATAAATCCACGTCAGCAGTCCAAGTGGGTCATTGACTACCCATTGAGGAACATCCTATGTGTATTACTTATTTCTTTTCAGCCCTAAAGAGGAACCCATGCTCAATATAAAAGGAAAAGGAAGACCAAGAGGAGAAGAGCCACATTTTGGGGAGAAAATTGAATTACACAGCCGCAGAAGCTGCTGCAGTGAACTGCTGTGAAACCNCGCAGAAGCTGCTGCAGTGAACTGCTGTGAAACCAGAGAAGAAGAAGAA
>NW_019656050.1:0-408 GCF_002806865.2 Cucurbita pepo subsp. pepo
CTATGCAATTCATCAAGCATATCATCTAATCTAGGAATTGGGTGCCTATACTTTATAGTTATCTTATTTATAGCCATACAATCAACACACATACGCCAAGAACCATCTTTCTTAGGTCCAAGAATAACTGGAATGGAACAAGAACTCAAACTTTTACGTACATACCCTTTAGCAAGGAGTTCACTTACTTCCTTTTGTATGTCTTCAGCCTCATTTGGATTAGTCCTATATGCCTGGTCGGTTTGGAATGGGCGTGACAAGGATGAAGTCAATCTAGTGTTCAATTCCTCTAAGTGGTGGCAAACTACTAGGCATCTCCTCGGAAAATAAATCTTCAAACTCTTGCAAAAGCACAACAAANTGACAAGGATGAAGTCAATCTAGTGTTCAATTCCTCTAAGTGGTGGC
>NW_019656051.1:0-408 GCF_002806865.2 Cucurbita pepo subsp. pepo
GGAGAAGACACTAGTGGTGGTTCGAAACCGGTTCGTGAAGAGAAAGGAGTTTGAACTACAAAAGGTTAGTATCTAAACACATTAAGTTTTAATACTTATGAACATGCTAGTTATATACTATAATTAATGTTCTAAAAGTGCCTAAGATCCAAATTACTTCCGCATGTGTGATATTAACACCATCATCAATTGGACCGTGGGTCTAGTCTGGGTTGGTTCAACTGAACCATAGCTTCTGGGCTGGTTTGAGGTTTGGGCCGCTGTAGTTGGGCTGGGCCGAAGGCAGAGGCCAAGGGAGGAACGGGCTGGCTCTCCNGATCTCGTCTTCCTTACCCGACTTTAGTCAATTTTCTGGCGAGCTTTCTCACTCCTTCCCGCGGCGTTTCCATTGCCGATTTCGGTCCTCTT
>NW_019656052.1:0-408 GCF_002806865.2 Cucurbita pepo subsp. pepo
ATTTATAGCTTCGTCAACGGTTATATCCGGTAAAGCTATATCCGGTAAAACTATATTTTGTAAAGCTGTATATTAAATAGCTATATATAGTAGATGGTTAAATCGGGTAAAGCTATATATAGTAAATGGCTATATATAGTAGATGGTTAAATCTGGTAAACCTATATATAGTAAACTGAACTATATATATATACCATCNGCTATATATATATACCCGGGTAAAGCTATATATAGTAAATGGCTATATATAGTAGATGGTTAAATCTGGTAAACCTATATATAGTAAACTGAACTATATATATATACCATCAGCTTTGAAAAGTACTTTCTATTCTCTGTAATTCTCTCTTACTGTGCATACGTGAAATCATCAATAGAAAAATTCTTTTAGCCAGAGTTCTCCTTGCA
>NW_019656053.1:0-407 GCF_002806865.2 Cucurbita pepo subsp. pepo
AATTCAATTCTAAAAAATAAGAGATTTGATTTTAATAGACTGATCAGCCTAGTCCAGTTTAGCCCGATCCTAAATGGTGGTTGAATACAGACCGATAACATTTCATCGATTTTATGACATAGCCTACCAATTTGTTTACAAAGATTTTTTTTTAAATTAAAAATTAAATTAATTTTTATTACCATTTTATCATTTATTTTTAATCGAACTAAGTATTTTTTTTTTTTTGTTATTTTATTATTAATTTTTAAAAACCTCTGTAACGTATATTTTTTAAAATTTGAAAATATATTTATCTAATGTATTTCTATTTTCATTTATGATAATCTCGCTTCCATTTCTCTAAGTTGACTTTTATAATATATATTTTCACTTCTTCTCACTTTTCTACTTAATTTAATATTTTA
>NW_019656054.1:0-407 GCF_002806865.2 Cucurbita pepo subsp. pepo
CAAATAATTGGGTTAGCAAGAAACATCTCTTTCTTTGAGAAGGGAAAGAAACACAAATACATGGGACAGGAAA
Source organism: Cucurbita pepo subsp. pepo (assembly GCF_002806865.2). Classification (NCBI taxonomy): domain Eukaryota; kingdom Viridiplantae; phylum Streptophyta; class Magnoliopsida; order Cucurbitales; family Cucurbitaceae; genus Cucurbita; species Cucurbita pepo. Next base: position 74 of record NW_019656054.1, read on the forward strand.
CATTCTTAAGAAATTAAGAAATTCCACCACAGAGAAAAATTGAGAAATAGCTAATACAAAAACAGAAGAAAGGGAGTATGAGACCTGCTTCAATCCCATTCTCAACCTTTATGCAGTAAGAACTGAAGATCCTCTTTTCCTCAACTGCTATGTGAAATTGTGACACCAGGCTTGCAATAAGCACGAAATTACAAAAATTCTGAACACCGAATACTCAAAACTGAAGAATGGTATAACGTTGATAAACCCTAAAAGTAATTTTAAACGGAAATTCAAAAAACCATGAACTGCATGCAGCCACATACTAACTGTAAGTTTCCACGAGGGCTACACT
>NW_019656055.1:0-407 GCF_002806865.2 Cucurbita pepo subsp. pepo
CACCCCCAGTGGTGGTTTGATTCCTCGTCGTTCTCATAGTGAGGTCTAGTCTGGCGCTCAGATCTACCACTTCAATCCTAACCACTCCAAGGGCTTCTTTCATCCTCAGAAGTTTCTGAGACTATTTGAACGATCGCTTATTGAGCATTTTCTAAGCCCTCGATGTGTAATTTCATCCGAGTAACAAAGCCCGTCGAACTATCCCCACACTTGAACCAACAAGAAGTTGTGACCTTGTGTTCTCGGGCCTCGACACTAACTGTTAATTCATGGATAAACATTGTCTCAAGGCAGCCTACCATCGTTGATCCTGTCAACTTTAGTAGCAATCTCATTCATACGAGACTCCAAAAGTCTTATTCCATTAGGAACTTCACTCAAGTAGAGTAATTGATCTTTGATCTCTA
>NW_019656056.1:0-407 GCF_002806865.2 Cucurbita pepo subsp. pepo
TTGCTTTTTTTACTATTGAGGAACAGGCATTTGCTGAAATCCGGTTTTCATGTGACTGCAATAAGGCCTCCTACAGTTCCAGCCAACTCTTGCAGGTTCATCATTTTCTTTTGAATCTTATACAATATTAATTCTTGAGATTGTTCTTGGTTTTTTACTTGACATTCTTCATCTGGCTAGCACGGTTCATTACCTCGTTAAACTTCAGCATGTGATCGTTAAACTTCAGTATATGTGATCATTCATTTCTTAGTGGATCGCTACTTCCTGCAGTTTCCACTCTATTATCTAAAATAAGATGGATTTTGATCGGTCTTGTTATATGAGATCCCACATTGGTTGGAGAGGAACACAAAACATTTCTTATAAGGGTGTGGAAACCTCTCCCTAGCTGACGCATCTTAAAA
>NW_019656057.1:0-407 GCF_002806865.2 Cucurbita pepo subsp. pepo
AAAAAAAAAAAAAAAAAAAAAAAACAGATTTTTCATCCAAAACTAGGGCAATAATATTTTTTAAATCAAGCTAAGTAAACAATGAATCAGGAAAGGCTAAGATCAAGGCTAAGTAAACAATGAATCAGGGCCGGCGATCCTCCACCTTCTTCCCTCCCCGAAAACCTCTCTGAAATCAACAGCATCAGAGCTCTAACTTCACAGGCAGAGAACAAAGAAGACGATTCGATTATGCACGGTTGGATATCGAATCTCTTCCCGCATTTGGAGCCGTGACGGAATCAATAAGGTAATCGAGTAGAATCGATTTCGCATTTTGCATTTTGCATTTTGAATTTTCACTCTGTTTTTTCGAATCCATTGGTTAGGGCTAGTTGATTGATTGATTGATGAATTTGGAGATTTTA
>NW_019656058.1:0-407 GCF_002806865.2 Cucurbita pepo subsp. pepo
AAGAAAAAAGAATAGAAGTTATTTTGGAGTTCTTATTTTTTATTTTCTCTTGTAAGTTTTAAAAAGAATAGAAAGAATTAGTGTAGAGAGAAGAAAAAATAATAGAAGTTATTTTGGAGTTCTTATTTCTTATTTTCTCTTGTAAGTTTAAAAAAGAATAGAATAACTGTAGAGAGAAGAAAAAAGAATAGAATTACTGTAGAGAGAAGAAAAAAGAATAGAATTACTGTAGAGAGAAGAAAAAGAATAGAAGTTATTTTGGAGTTCTTATTTTTTATTTTCTCTTGTAAGTTTTAGTTTGATAGTTCCATTTGGGACATATATTACACAAGTAGAAGAAAAAGAATAGAAGTTATTTTGGAGTTCTTATCTTGTAAGTTTTAGTTTGATAGTTCCATTTGGGACAT
>NW_019656059.1:0-407 GCF_002806865.2 Cucurbita pepo subsp. pepo
TATCAATTAGGTATCAGAGCATAGGTTTACATCTTTGTGGCTGACTCTACAATTGATTTTATCTTTCATTTTTGTATTGTTTATCATTTCTTTAAATTTGTCCATTTATTTTCTGGTTGTCATTTCTGCCATTATTCATCAACTTTTAACTTTTCTCATTTTCTTCTTAAAGATCACGTTTAGATCTTTTAAAAAAAATCTTATCATGTGTTCTTACAATTGTATTATAAACGATCTTTATCATTTTTTTTAGATCATTTGCATGTTTATTTGAAGATCAAATAAACTTCGATTCACATATTTTTCTTAATCCATCTAAATCTAGAACCATTTTGTTTGATATATTATTTTTTTCTCATAATTTAAGCTTGAAGATAACTTATAAATTTCCTGAATTCTGTAAAAAG
>NW_019656060.1:0-407 GCF_002806865.2 Cucurbita pepo subsp. pepo
ACCCATACAAAATGGTATTTTTATCTAAATTCTGGAAAAATAAAATATATTTTTTAAAATATGATGTGTACTTTTTTTTAATTCTAATCATCACAGGATATTTATATATAGAGTTATTGGTTTAGATCACGTGTTTCTGAAATTTATCTGAGCTTTTTTTCCTGAAAAAAGGCTTCTTGTTTCTTATTTTTAAAGGTTGTTTGGAAAAATATTTTATTTTTATGTTTTTCTAATTTAAAATAAAATTCAAAAACAAAATTTCACTTGATAACAAGAATCAAGCACGAACTAAAATGCTCAGCTTTATGTTCCACTCTAATTATGATTCATAACAATTTAAACCCACCTCCCCGGTAGATATTGCGGGTAGATATTGTCCACTTTGTCCCATTACATATTACTATTAG
>NW_019656061.1:0-407 GCF_002806865.2 Cucurbita pepo subsp. pepo
TTCTTGTTTTTCCTTTTTCTGTTTCTTAGTAATTAGTTTTTCAGACGTGGATGAGATCAATGATGATTTTGATTTTGATTTTGTTTGTGTTCGTTTTCTTCTTGTTTCTATGTTTCTCTTTTTGCGGAATGAGTTTTACTTGCTCGACTGGTTTATTTTACGATCTCATGGTTGATTCGACTGGATTGCGAACGGATCTTACGGTGTAGGTTGTTTTCATGTTCTCTTTGTTTGCAGGTTCTTCAGCCGTACAACAATGGAGACCGAAACTTCTTGCTTTCATCAGCGCTTGCCGCTAACGTGCGCCGGAGGCCATTTTAGCCTCGCTGCTTTGCCTTATGACCATGGCCGAGTTGCTTGCTTAACCTCATGTGAAGCTACCGCTCTTTGTTCTTTCAACTTCGTTG
>NW_019656062.1:0-407 GCF_002806865.2 Cucurbita pepo subsp. pepo
GCTAATTATTATGATGGGTTCATATGATTACGAATCATATGCATGTGACAACTTATGCCTCAAGGAATTATAAACCTTACAAACTTACAAGATTGAGAACTAAGAACAATACCAAACATGCTCTACAACTACCAAGGCAAAAAGACTGCTAGGTACCACTCAAGGACAAGGGACCAAGGTCCTCAGACTCAGAGACTCAAGAATGCTAGGTAATACTCTAAGCATGTCCAATTTTGGCCCATAGCCTCCCACCACGTGGTGCTTTCAGAGGTCATGTTTCCTTTTTTAGGTGGGATGCCCTACACCATTTTGCCTTTGCAGAATGTCATGTTTGACCTTATGTTTCCCTTACCTAGGTAAGATGCCCTGCACCATGTTATGGGTACCTAAAGATTTGCAGGAAGCCA
>NW_019656063.1:0-407 GCF_002806865.2 Cucurbita pepo subsp. pepo
CCAAAGAGGATAATATATGCTAGCGGTGAGCTTAAACCGTTACCAAAGAGGTTATACTTGGATTGGTAGGGACGTTTGAGTTTGAATTGATTTTAGGGCGTGTTCGGCTTCGTGAGCCTAACCCTATTTAAAGTTCTTCGAGGTACACGTTTGAGTTTGAGTATGTAGCATAAAGATGGATGATTTTACCTACTACAATGCTTTAGAATACCAATATATATTGTTCTTAGTACTTTTATAAACTAGATGAATAGATCTCCAATAGAAGACATTGTTACAATTTCAAGCAAAGAGAGAGTTCACCTATTGCCAAAGGTCATTTTATAAGGGACTTTGGCTTATTCTAATCTCAACTATACCTAAACTAAAAGGATAATCCTATTTTATAAGATAGGATTTGTTGTCTT
>NW_019656064.1:0-407 GCF_002806865.2 Cucurbita pepo subsp. pepo
TAACAGCCCAAACCCGTTGCTAGCAAATATTGTCTTCTTTTGGCTTTTCTTTCTAGGGCTTCCCCTCAAGGTTTTAAAACGCGTCTATTAGGAAGAGATTTTCACACCCTTTTAAGGAATGCTTTTGTAATAACCCAAGCCTACCGCCATCTGACATTGTCCTCTTTGGGCTTTCCCTTCAAGGTCTTCCCCTCATGATTTTAAAATACGTCTATTAGGGAGGGGTTTCCACATCCTTATAAGGAATACTTCGTTCCCCACTCCAACCGATGTGAGATCTCACAATCCACCTCCTTTGGAGGCTCAGCGTCCTCGCTGGAACACCACCGGTATCTGGCTTTGATACCATTTATAACAGCTCAACCCCACGGCTAGCAGATATTGTCCTCTTTTGGCTTTCCCTTCAA
>NW_019656065.1:0-407 GCF_002806865.2 Cucurbita pepo subsp. pepo
AGTTAAAGAAAGAAGGTGAAGGAAGTAGTTCATGAGTTTACCGAGTTCATTCATAAATAGGGACAAGCAAGAAGGATTTCATATCCGAGTTCAGGAGGTTACAATTCAATCAATCCAGTCAGTCAGAAGTTAGCAGTTAAAGAAGAAATGAAAGATGAATTCGACTTAACAGGGAAAGAAAGAAGGCAGTGGAAGATCGGGATTCAGGGAAGGATCAAGAAGAAAGAAATCAATAGGTGAAAGAAGGAAGAAGGAAGACGCTTTCTTTACCTTGTTTAGAGAATGAAAGAAGAAGAAGAAGATATTCCCTGAACTTTTCCGTCGAGTAAATGAATAAAGAAGGAACTTCTCCCTCCAGCAAGGGTCGAACTATCTCTTTGATAGAACTCGGTAAATAAATAGGTAGG
>NW_019656067.1:0-407 GCF_002806865.2 Cucurbita pepo subsp. pepo
AAGGGAAATTTATCAAAAAAGGAATGCCAATGTAAAAGGCCAAAGGGAAAAAAACTAACAAACAACACAATTACAGAAAAGGGCTCCTATTCAGCCTTTCCCTTCATTTCCTTCTTGTTCGTTGACCCTATTACCTTAGGCTCCTTAAATATGAGCTAACACCTCTTCCTTCTTTAAACAACTAATTCAACTGCTCCCAATAGATTCTTGCCCACTATCTTTTCCTCAAGTGCATTTAATCTTGTTTCCATCTCTTTTTCTTTCAAGGAAATAGAATTTTATTGATGAAATGAAAAATTAGTAAAAGAGTACCAACTTATTATATCATAACCAAAAACTGAAAAAAGTACACTAATTCTGAACCCAATAAACTTGAGTGAGCACTGATTTTAGTGGGAAAAAAAAAA
>NW_019656068.1:0-407 GCF_002806865.2 Cucurbita pepo subsp. pepo
GGTTGGATGTGTGGTACTTTCCCAGCAACGACCCACGTACGCGCACATGGATCCATCAAGCGAGCTCGTATATGTACCCCCTAGGACTGACTTGGTTGAGCACAACACATTACACGTCGTCATATGTCACAAAAAAAGGGAAAGACCCCCATGATATCATGACGAACATAAATATCGAAGGTATGCATTCGTACTAGTATAACATAACGGGAAAGTATCCCGATGCACATGACATACTTACATGCATGAGGTCCCCATAATTTTAATTCATAACATAACATTAACATCAATCACTTTTTCCTTTCATTCATGATAGAGTACATATATGCATTATGCATACATGATAGTCATCACATGATCCATCATCTAGTTTTACATGATAAATAATATGGTGGATGCAAAAGCCG
>NW_019656069.1:0-407 GCF_002806865.2 Cucurbita pepo subsp. pepo
CTATTCTAGTGGCCGGTCTCTCATCTCTTCTTTCATTAAGTCAAGATTTGATCTGAGAAGAGAATTATATGTCACAAAGTGTGCAGTTATTCCATTAAGGAAGTCAAACACAGTAACCAAGGGAAAGAGAGCCGCTAATGAATTTACTGTCCCTGATTTCACTCCGTAACCTTTTCCTTCCTATTTATGAATGAACTGTAAACTAAGACTCAAGAGCAACCCTTCGCCTTCCCTCGTAAACTGGGTTGAACAATTTCATTGCCTGTGAACCTCTAAAGAAAGTCAATACTTCTACTCCTGGCTGGCTGGCCTTATGAGAGAGACTGAACCGAACCCTTTTCCTTCAAAGACTCGTGTAACTATTTAAACTGAACCTGATTTCACTCCTCTCCCTTTGGTCGAGCGGT
>NW_019656070.1:0-407 GCF_002806865.2 Cucurbita pepo subsp. pepo
CATGAGTTTATAAGTGAGGAATATTATCTCCATTGGTGTGAGGCATTTTTGGAGGAAGCCCAAAGCATGAGAGCTTATGCTCAAAGTGGACAATATCATATCATTGTGGAGAGTTGTGATTTCTAACAGTGACATTTCATNATTTCTAACAGTGACATTTCATACGAAGCTCAAATCATAAATTTAAGCAGGGAAAGAAATCACAAAAACATGGAAGGAGTAACCTTACATATGGACTCATATGGTTATGACGGGGTATTAAAAGAATAAGGATTGTCGAAGCTAAGAATAAATTTGTTCGTGAGATTAAAAGAGTGAATGAATGAATGAGTGGTGGAGAGAAAATGGTTGAGAAGTTATTTGGGGTAAAGTGGAGAAATTAAGAATATGATACCATTGAGACACAT
>NW_019656071.1:0-407 GCF_002806865.2 Cucurbita pepo subsp. pepo
GTCTTTGTGAAGCTAACTCGTTTCTGTTTGCTCATAACGCATTTCTCACTAGGACTCATATCAACAGATTTCAGAGCTTCCAAAAATTCCTTCCACCATTTTCATTCCTTTAACACTCATATGTCAAAGTCTATTGTGCCATATACTTCAATTTGAAACACTTTAGCAATAGCAGCTCTGTTCATACATCCTACAGTGGTGTATAAAGTTCCAGATTTTGTGCCACGTGCTACCACCATAGCACCCTTCACAATCTTCCACGAACTCTTACCAAACTTTGTTGCATAACCTGTGCTATCCAACTNAACTTTAATGTCCACTACTTTTCTGCCGAAGTTTTTATGCAAACATCCCCTTTTACTTCGACCTTCAAATCTTTATTGTTGGCAAGATACACATCTCGAAAC
>NW_019656072.1:0-407 GCF_002806865.2 Cucurbita pepo subsp. pepo
GTCCACTTTGGTCTGTTACATATCACTGTCAGACAATCCACTCCCTAATAGTGGCCTAGTGTCCTCGCTGGCACACTCCCCGGTGTTTGACTATGATAGCATTTGTAACAACCAAAGTCCGCTGCTAGCAGATATTGTTCACTTTGGCCTGTTACATATCATCACTAGCAGATATTGTCCACTTTANCCGTCAAACAATCCACTCCCTAATGGGGCCCAGTGTCCACGTTAGTCTGTTACATATCACCGTCAGACAATCCACCCCCTAATAGTGGGGGCCCAGGTTCTCGCTGGTAGACTGCTTGGTGTTTGACTATGATACCATTTGTAACAACCAAAGTCCACTGCTAGCCGATATTGTCCACTTTGGCCTGTTACATATCATCACTAGTAGATATTATCCACTT
>NW_019656073.1:0-407 GCF_002806865.2 Cucurbita pepo subsp. pepo
AATTAAGGTCGGTATAAGGTCCAGTGGCCTTGATGACGTCCAGTAGCCTTGATATGGCTGATGACGAGATCGCAATTTGAGACCATGACACATACATAGGGTAGCTGCACTTGTTTTCTTAGACTAAGGTTAGAACAGGGTCTTTAATTTTAATGTTATTTATTTTATTTAGTTTTNCCCATGATAGTGTTTTAAGATAAAGTTTATGTTTTATAATGAGTTTTAAATGTTTAATTCCGCATATGAGTATAGATAATGATGACAATAATGACTCTAGATAAGTTGAAATTTAGGGTCGTTATAGATTGAAAATTTGGATTTTGTATCTAATGGCTCTGAAATTTCTCTACTTCTCATGCGACATAGCATGTTACTTATTCACGCTTCTTAAGAGTGAAAACTATTCC
>NW_019656074.1:0-407 GCF_002806865.2 Cucurbita pepo subsp. pepo
ACACCGTAAAGCATGTCTTCAAATGTAAGACAACTTTCCCTGGATGCATTTGTAGAGATAACCTTTTGTTTTGAAACAAGGCTTCTTAGATCTAAATTTGAAGCGCTCTGTTTGGTCTAACATCTTTTGTTTTATGTGCACAGATGTGATTGCATACACAGCTCATATTCCATCCTATGCAGATTCGAGCGGATGGNAACTAGAAAGAGTTCGAATGACTTTCTAAGTGCTTAAAAATATTTACTTTTTAAACCGTTGAAAAGTTTGAGAGATGGCACGTTATAATATGGTTTTATACAAAATTGTAACGACAGGCTAGTGATCATCCTTTTAAACTGGACATCGAAGATCTCGACAAGAGGATACGTGAGAGAGTTCGAGGCGAGCTACGCTACTTGGACGGTGCA
>NW_019656075.1:0-407 GCF_002806865.2 Cucurbita pepo subsp. pepo
CTTTTTCCTATTATTTTCTTCTCTTTTCCAAAATATTGACCATCCATGCAATTACACAAAATCCGCTCTATCTTCTCTAATTTTCATTCGTAAATAACTTAGCCTCGACGTTTACTGACCAGCAATTAAAAAACATTCAAACTTCGAGACGAAACACGTAACTTTATTAAAGATTTGACGAAAAGTGGGTTAATTGTGAAAACCGAAAAACTCAAATTTTATCCCAGAAAGTAAGTGAATTGACAAAAACGCCCCTATAATTTGTTCACTTTTTGCAACACCCTCCTTCCTTTTAATGTAATGATTCCCTTCTATTTTTTCGTAATGGTTGAGTAATTATGATATGAGAGGGAATATTTATAATTTGGCATAAAAAAAAAAAAAAAAAAAAAAAAAAAAAAAAAAAA
>NW_019656076.1:0-407 GCF_002806865.2 Cucurbita pepo subsp. pepo
AAATCAAATTTAATTAATAACCAATTAAGAAAAACAAAGTATATCAATTTAATACACCTACCACATCTTTTTCAATAAGGCCTTTCCTCTCTTTAAATTTTGTAAATCTTTTTGCCTGCTCCGGGGAAATACTCTGCAAGAAAAAGAAATATAGTACAGAGATACACTTCACTTAGCGGGTCAAGGGAGAAAGGATAATTTCTTTATTTTACAAAGCTACGCCTAGTAGAATGAATTCGTCAAGATAACCTACAGAGAATGCCATGGAACAAAGGTCCCACTACATAAAAATTTGAAAAAGATTCAATTATATTTTGTGATTGATGGACTAATCACTAGGATATCTTGAATGAAGTATACAATATAGACCGTCTTTTTTTTTTTTTTTTTTTTTTTTTTTTTTTTTT
>NW_019656077.1:0-407 GCF_002806865.2 Cucurbita pepo subsp. pepo
AAGCAGCGTTGGAGAAAACGAGGCGATACAAGTGTCGAAGAAGAAATCGAAGAGAGCCGGGTAGGGCTCCTGGCCATAACTTCAAAATTTAGAGTTTCGATATGAGTTGCGGCACGTGGCTCTAGAGATAAATTCATCTATATGAAAGATGAAAGCTCATTAAATTTAGTGTCATTCCAATATGTTATGGNGCTCGTCAAAATGATGTCTACTTCAAAAAGATTAGAAACGTCTTAAAATGTACTACAAATTTTAGATTTTGATGAATTTTTTTTGGTAACTTTGACATTTTCATAACTTTTCCTACCAAATTTGTTTCTAACTCGGTTTCTTTTGATAGTTATAGAGATTTAATTTGTCTACACAAATGGATTTTTCTTACAGTTTTGAATTAACTACAAACAAAG
>NW_019656078.1:0-407 GCF_002806865.2 Cucurbita pepo subsp. pepo
ATCTCTTCTGGAAATGGTTAAGACTAGTTCCACCACCCATGGCAGCATGGATGGCCACAAAGCTGTTATCCACTTCGACTTATTTTATCAGAGACTCGGGAAAGTATTGAGGGTAGGAAAGTGTGGGACATTTTGCCTTGAATTGCTTGCCTATTTTGGGGTCAAAAAAATAAAAATAAAATAAAAANTAAAAATAAAAATAAAAATAAAAATAGAGAAAGAGAGGTTACAAATGGCAGCACAAAATCTGGAATCTGGAACCTGGAGAGAAGAAAGAAGGAGATGAGTTTTGAAGCCCTTGGGGCGAAAGATGGTGAGTTTTGAACCCCTAAAAATTAAAAATCTTGGGCTAAAAAAACAGGCTTGGACCGGAGTAGTTTTAAAAAATAGGTTTGGGCCGTCCATCT
>NW_019656079.1:0-407 GCF_002806865.2 Cucurbita pepo subsp. pepo
GACTTGCAGTCATTATTTACATGGAATACAAAGCAGGTGCAGTGGCAACCTATTATTCTCCTCTTTCTTTCTTGTGTTCTCATAGTCCTTAGCGGTCTGGTTGGTTAACTATGATTAGGCTCCTCAACTCTAGCAAAAGTCATTCTCCCCCATTTCTCATACTTCTTTGTTTAGCTTGAAGTTAATAGTGTTTTAAGGAGCAATTAGATTAGATGACGATGTTCTTTCTCCAATTTCGCTCGCTTGGNGAAATGAACCTCTACAACAAATATATGATAAGGTAACACCTAAAAGGGACAGTCACCGTGTAGAGAGCAACTGAAAGAGTTGTATTTTCCTCCATCTTTCTTTCCCATTTTGAGGATCGAAATTTCTTGTGTTGTGTCCGTGCCTAGTTAGATCCTAAT
>NW_019656080.1:0-407 GCF_002806865.2 Cucurbita pepo subsp. pepo
CCAAAGTTTTATTATTATTATTATTATTAGTGAATTTAATTATGTTTCACTCTAGTATAAATAGTGAATTTTAATTCTTTTAAATCTTTATTAACTATCATTTTCTCGGTATCTCTTGTTCGGATGATGTCCCAGTTCATNGATGATGTCCCAGTTCATTTATGTACCTTTTCTTTACACGGGTCGCATGTCAAAATAACAAAAATATAATTTTGTTTCTATTGTATTTAATAAATATATAAATTCCACTAGACATTTTTAAAGAATAAAAATGAGTTTTTATTTTATTAATTATAAGTACTTTTTAAAATTTTATACATATTCTTGTTATTGAAATTCTCTTTCTCACATGTGAAATTCTTTTTCGGAAAATGGGATTAAGTAATGTTTGAACTATGATTGATACT
>NW_019656081.1:0-407 GCF_002806865.2 Cucurbita pepo subsp. pepo
GACCGAACGGGAAGAAAATTGGTGCCTCACACTCCCCTACGTGCGACACGCGCACCGTGGAGGGTCACTATGTGCGCGTGCCCCACGCGCTGCTCCCCGCATAGGCGCAGGTCAGAGGCACCTGGTCGGGCGCTTCACATGCGGCGCGGGTCGGGCTGGCCAAGTCTGCGCCCCTGACGCGTGTCCTGCCCGGTGAGGTCGTGCCTCACCAGCCGGTGATCGACATGTGTCGATCACCAGTTCCGCCGCTCTCCTCCGTTGTCGACCGACGTGTGGCGGCCTCTACCCTCTCTCCTACGTTTTTTTTTTTCATTTTCCAGGTCTCTTCACGTTTCGATCTATTTTCTTTCGACTTTTTNTCGACCGACGTGTGGCGGCCTCTACCCTCTCTCCTACGTTTTTTTTTT
>NW_019656082.1:0-407 GCF_002806865.2 Cucurbita pepo subsp. pepo
GTAAGACTAGGATACGTTCATGAAATGATATGATTTAGGATGCATTAGGAAACAATATGACTAAGGATATGCATATGGAAACAATATGACTACAAGGATATGATTATGATAGATTGATAGAACGATATAGTTAGGATACATTCCTGTAAAGGTATGTCACAGCCCAAAATTTAAATCTTGAAATCAAGGGCTGGACCAACAGACTATGCAATGAAATCGTGTAAAAGCCAATAAAGAAGACGAGATTACAAAAAAACTTTAGCAATTATGTAAAAGGTTTGAAATCCGAAACAAGGTGTTCAAGCATGAAAAATATGTAAACAGTTTACAAAACAATGCATGACAAATCTAAACAAAATTANATGACATTAAGATTCAGCATGCATTCTCGCCTCGATCCATGGCAT
>NW_019656083.1:0-407 GCF_002806865.2 Cucurbita pepo subsp. pepo
CTTAAGGGTAAGTATGCAAAATCTCATGAGGGGACTAGAGTATGTTTTAGGTATGAACTCTAAGGAAAATGACAAAATTGTCCCTAAAGATCCTTTATAAGAAATCAAGGTTTATTATGAACATCCAGTGATAAGATGTGTACGAGTATATTGAGTTTTACGGCATACAAGAATATCTATTATACCTTTGTAATATCAGTCTTAAAGGAGAGTTTTGTTAAGTTCCTTCTTAATGTTACAAAGAAATTAGAAGAAATTGGAAAAAATAATCCTAAGATGTTTACACGCTTCAAACTTTGCTAAATATCTAACAATGGATCATTTTGCCTAAACAATCTCAAAGCTAAAAATTAATCAATTCATGATCTAGTTAAAAAAAAAAAAAAAAAAAAAAAAAAAAAAAAAAA
>NW_019656084.1:0-407 GCF_002806865.2 Cucurbita pepo subsp. pepo
AGGAAAACGGGTCGGGTTCACGTTCGGCCTCTGGACCAGCCACGGAACGAACGCGGACCCTGTGCGTTTCCGCCCAATGCGGATGCGCGCTGCAGCCTTGGTCTCGGCTCCGCCCACGTGCTCTCGGCTCGGCTTGACGTGTACGGCGGCTCGGCTCCGTCAAATCCCGCAGCTCAGCTTGACGGCTTAATTGGTCGGCTCGGCAGCTCGACATGGTGAATCGGTATCACTATAATATATCGATTCCAAGGTTTTTAGCTCTTCCGAAGCCGTTTCTGCCCTTAGTTTTACAATCCGAGGTCAGTATGGCTCCTAAACGTTAAAGACAGATTAGGTCGAGGGTTTATTTGATAAATAGCATNAGCTCTTCCGAAGCCGTTTCTGCCCTTAGTTTTACAATCCGAGGT
>NW_019656085.1:0-407 GCF_002806865.2 Cucurbita pepo subsp. pepo
TTACAAACTCAAATAGAAAGGAAAATTTGTTCAACTATCCCAAATGTCTTTTGGAATAGGAAGCAACACATAGTTGATCTTCTTTATGTCAAAACTTTCGAGGAGAGAAATATTCCTACGAAGGCCCGACCTATTCAAATGAATAAAGAATTACTAACATTCTGCAAAGCAGAAATCAATGATCTTTTGTAGGAGGGTCTTATTAGACCGACAAAGAGCCCCTGGTCATGTGCGGCTTTTTACGTCAACAACCAGGCAGAAAAAGAACGTGGAGTCCCGCAACTGGTAATAAACTACAAACCCTTAAATAAGGTTTTGGAATGAATTAGATATCCAATTCCAAATAAATNAGAACGTGGAGTCCCGCAACTGGTAATAAACTACAAACCCTTAAATAAGGTTTTGGA
>NW_019656086.1:0-407 GCF_002806865.2 Cucurbita pepo subsp. pepo
TATCCTATAGTAAGACCACTTACCTGATTAGCTTATACGATCGTCACCAATTTATCTTCAATAAAAGTTCGATTTTTTCCTTTGTATCCAAGCCAACCTATAAGAATCTATGGCATCAATTTAATGTTAAATTCTCTAACTCTTAGAAGGGATCATGTGCTAAACTTCGTGCGAGCATTAAAGACTTTGCATAGATAAAGTCTTGAAACGTTATAATATACCTTTAAATAGATATACACATATTATATATATATANCGATTGACTTCTCTCTTGTCTTTTGTCTTTTGATATTCTTTCTCTACTCTTCTTTTTTCTCTACCAATATTTAATCTGTATTTTTTTTCTTTTGATTTTCTACTCCGGCCTTCTCTGTATCTTTTAGTTGTTCCCCTTTTCTATTTTTTTT
>NW_019656087.1:0-407 GCF_002806865.2 Cucurbita pepo subsp. pepo
CTCAAATTTGCATGAACATGCAAACATCACTCTTTAAATAGTGTGATCATGGTACATGGAAGGTGTTCTTCTTCTTGGTAAAAAACCTTGAGAAAAAATCTCTCACAAACACTCTCTTCACATATACAAAATCCCTCCCAAGTTTAGTCACTCACTGGTTTCCACAATCCCGTTCTAANTTTTGCATGTGTTTGCATTAGCATGACCCCTATAGTGTTTGCATGACCCCATTAGAAAAAATCTCTCACAAATACTCCCTAATTCATGATTGCATGTGTTTGCATTAGCATGACCCCTATAGTGGGGTCACCGAAATACTCAGGCCGTGTGCCATATTGTTTTTCAGGTAAACGCAAGTCTCCCATATACGGTTAACGGTGGCATCGTGATCAGAGACTGTGGCGCGT
>NW_019656088.1:0-407 GCF_002806865.2 Cucurbita pepo subsp. pepo
CAAAGAAAGTTGGAGAAATTCATGTGTATTTAGCTCAACCCAAAGGTCCTATTTACCGGGACTCTTAGAGAATATTTGTCAAATAATATATTTGCATATCTAATATATTAGAATATAATATCTTATACAAATCATATTTAAATATTATAAGATATCCTTGTTGGGTTTTATGTCATAAAATACATGGTTTGTAAACAAAAACATATTCTATTTTCAATAAAGCTATTATTGATGTTTATTCAGTAACGATTGTTAATGAATAAAGTGAATTTTACGATCATTAATCTAAATCCAATAAACTAAGAACATTCTAGCTATAGTATGATTACTTGAACTCTATGTAGAGACATAAGAGCGGATCANGATGATCATTAATCTAAATCCAATAAACTAAGAACATTCTAGCT
>NW_019656089.1:0-407 GCF_002806865.2 Cucurbita pepo subsp. pepo
TTATTCCCCTTGTAGTTGATTCCTTATCTTTTCACTTTAGTAAAAGGGTTAGTGTACTAAGCTGCATTGGACCACTTATTTTGATGANACCCCTTGTAGTTGATTCCTTATCTTTTCACTTTAGTAAGAGGGTTAGTGTACTAAGCTGCATTGGACCACTTATTTTGATGAACTAAGGTAAATCATTTGGTTTTTGCTTTTTCTCTTTGAGCAAATAATTAAGTTCTTCTCAGGTGGGTTCGGTTTTGCTTTTTCAATCATCTCCTTGCAAAATCATTTTGTTTTTTCTAAAGTCGAATAGGTTTTTTGTTTTTCCCTCANCTCAGGTGGGTTCGGTTTTGCTTTTTCAATCATCTCCTTGCAAAATCATTTTGTTTTTTCTAAAGTCGAATAGGTTTTTTGTTTTT
>NW_019656090.1:0-406 GCF_002806865.2 Cucurbita pepo subsp. pepo
AGAATGCTCCTTCCCTCAATTGTTCCTATTTATTTATGAACGGTAAAAGAGAACTACTCCTTTTATTCATTCTCCTTCCCCTTTAAGCTATTTACTTGATTCATTCAATCTAGAACCTACCTATCTATTTCTTCTTCGTCAAGTTGTTAGGAAGTAGTCAAGACGAAAGGGAATCCCTCTCCCTTTCTCGTCTCGCGTCTTTGACCCTCTTCTCCCTTTTCTCATCTCGTGTCTTCGACCCTGGACTATTCATTCATTCATTCTTCTTTCCCTCGTTAACGCTATTTGTTTGAAGAACCTGAATCGGAACCAGATGTAACTCCTTTACCTTTTCCTCTGCCTGAATTGTAAAGCCGAAAGAAAGAGTCATTTTCCTTCACTCAATCACTTGTCCTTTCTTGACCTC
>NW_019656091.1:0-406 GCF_002806865.2 Cucurbita pepo subsp. pepo
CAATGGTGGCGATTGGATCAAGAGCTTACCAGGCCAACCAAGTGTTAGCTTTCGACAATTTGGTGGATATATTAGCATTGATGAACTCCAAAATAGATCTCTTTTCTACTACTTTGTTGAGGCCCAAACGGATCCTTATTCACGCCCTCTTGTTCTTTGGCTCAATGGAGGTAACCTTTGGAGCCTATTTCTTCTTCATCACACCATTTTCAAATTCAAGTTTTGTGTTATAATGTGTTTTTGTTTCGTTTTCAAGGCCCTGGTTGTTCATCTCTTGGTGCTGGAGCTCTTACTGAGCATGGCCCTTTTAGACCCAAGGGGGACGTTTTGATTCTCAATCAATTTAGTTGGAACAATGGTTTGTGTTATTTAGAGGATTAATTTTGTTCGTCTTTTTTAAATGCAT
>NW_019656092.1:0-406 GCF_002806865.2 Cucurbita pepo subsp. pepo
TTTTTTATCACTATATTTACCTTTATCTTTGTATTTACTTTTATCCTTATATTTAGTTTTAGTTTTAAATTTATTCACTAAATCTTCTTTTTATTATCGTTCACATATATTATTGGTCAATTTTTAATGGATTGTTACTCCTAAAATCTTTGGTCTTTCTTATCTCTCTATTTCTTTTTTAATTTTGTTGGCAATATAATTCTTTTCACGGATATTCGTAGCCAATTTTTAATCGAATATTTGCAGAAAAATATAAAATATAATTGGATGTGATCTCCTGAAAATAAAATTAGGATAAAAGAAGATTTAATATATACTTTAACAAACCGACTAAGTTTTTTCTTCACTTTTCTTCCAATCTAACATTTTTTGTTTTTCTATTTTTTTTTCAGGTACTATAATATTT
>NW_019656093.1:0-406 GCF_002806865.2 Cucurbita pepo subsp. pepo
TCGATCGGAGCGCAGCGCAACCCGGTTCTACTTGACTAAGTCCCGTGCTCGTCCAAGGAGGGAGTTTGCTTTACCCAACTCTCTTTTTGATAAGAAGGCAGAACCCAACCCCACGACCCAACATTCATTAGTTTCGAATGAAGAATGAAGAGTGCCCTGCCCCTGCAAGCATCTACTCCTATCAAAATGAAAAGCGTGATTTTACTAAACAAGCAAGAAAATCCCTTTCTATTAGTCAAGGGCTTTAGGCTTTACTAATAACAAACATAGAAGGTAAGTAAGGCTTTTGAGCTGTAGCTTTACAACGAGAGAGCTTAGATAGGCCCCTTTCTTCTTATTAGTCAGATAGGTTGGTTGTTTGAGCCCATTTTGCCCTTGATTATTATTAGTCAGGTTTTCAATCAAA
>NW_019656094.1:0-406 GCF_002806865.2 Cucurbita pepo subsp. pepo
GGAGTTGGAGAGTGGTGGTTAAGAAGGAAGTGGGTGGAAACAGATTAACAATGGCCGCCGCCCTCTGAGCTTAACCTTCAGACTTCTTCCTCTCAGCTTTCTTCTTGCCCTTGCAAACGGAATGTCACTGCCATGGTGGTCCTCCGCCACTGCCCTTCCCTCTCCCCCTCATACTCGGCTGATTAATCACCATTGCAATCGTCTCCTCCACTCTTACATTCGTCTCGTAAAATCAAAATCAAGCCCTTCTACTTTGAAATCCACCGCTCCGAGAGCTTTATTGCTTGACGAATTCATTCAACTCAGCCACAACAAGGTAATCCGTTGCCTTCTTCTCACTCTGTATCGATAATATCGTCTGTTTCTTGTTCTTAATGGATGAATATTGTCTTCAATTTGGCTGTTT
>NW_019656095.1:0-406 GCF_002806865.2 Cucurbita pepo subsp. pepo
TGAACACGATCACAAACGTGTCTAAGCACTCCTTGAATACTTGATTCATTAATTCCATGAATACCACTGGGGCATTGGTGAGGCTAAAGGACATTACTACAAACTCATAGTGGCCATATCTAGTTCAAAAGGTTGTTTTCGGTATATCTTCGTTTTTTTTTATCTTAATTTGATAGTATCCTGATCGAAGGTTTATTTTAGAAAACACCGTTGCTTCTCGAAGTTGGTCAAACAGGTCCTCGATGCGTGCTAACAAATATTTATTCTTTACCGTCCTCTTGTTTAATTCTCTATAGTCAATGCGTAGATGCATTGAACCATCTTTCTTTTTAATGAACAACACTGGCGCACCCCTTGAGGATACGCTAGGTCGAATGAAACCTTTATCTAATAGGTCTTATAGTTG
>NW_019656096.1:0-406 GCF_002806865.2 Cucurbita pepo subsp. pepo
TTGATCCTATTAACCTCGTCCTAAATTTCCATACAACAAACCTGGGGACTATTTGAGTTTAGATATTCACGCAGATGAAGTTGTCAAATTGTAAACTAAAAAAGTAATTTTTTTTTAATTGTGCAGTATTTGAGTCAACTAACTGACTAACCTACAACCAACTACCCAACTCTATAACATTTGGTGCTAGGTAAAATCATATGATATTCAATAGGAAACCAATATGGATAAAACCTACAACCTCAAAGCTTCTTGGGCTCACAACTCGACCATTTTACCACTAGACACACCCATAATTGTCAAAACGAGCATCATTTCTCAAACACATATTTATCTTTACAACGTCTTTTTTTGCATAAGCAGAATATAGAAGAGAGGATAAGACCTATTTGTTTTATTACTAAAG
>NW_019656097.1:0-406 GCF_002806865.2 Cucurbita pepo subsp. pepo
AGTAAATAAATATAAATTTAAAATTTAAAATGCTAACTTTTTCAAATTTAAAGCTTGGTGTATCTTTTCTCGTACCTATCTTTAATTTTCACAAATATTGTCTTGTAATTATGTAGTGATATGTTTGGTTGGCTAAATTTAAGGACGAAAATGTAAATAAAATAAAATGTTTTTCATCATTTTAATGATTTATAAAATATGAGAGAAAATTTTGGTTTTAGTGATTCATATGTTTTTTTAAGCTTTCGGTCAATTTTCTTATATATTCATAAAAATAGAATAATATTAAAATGTATGTTAAAATAATATAATAATATGTAACTTATCCGTCAGGTGCATGATATGTAATACTCGAGCTCAGTAGGTACAAAGATTTTCCTTCATTCGCTTTTTAATTTTGAGCTTT
>NW_019656098.1:0-406 GCF_002806865.2 Cucurbita pepo subsp. pepo
CATATACAAGATACTAATTAATACCATAAAATATAAACCGAATAAAATAAAATATATTATTAATCAAATTTGACTGATTTAGAATATATTCTATGACTAATATAGTTTTCAAATATTAAATGATTAAGTATTCATAACTAATTCAAACTCTTATTGCACTAAATTAGGAAATCACAACTATGTTTAATAAATTTCAAAATAAGTAAACTCAAATTATCCCCGTGAATGGATTATTGCTTTCAGAGGCTTTTTCATGACAACGGTAAGCTCTAACTTCTCCGACAGATCAACTTGGTCTCCCTCCACGGCCTTCCATTCCGACCGCCAAACCAAATTAGCAAGGAAATACTCCAAATGAAGAATCGCCATATCAAGTTTATGCAAAACTGTACCTCAGACTATTGAG
>NW_019656099.1:0-406 GCF_002806865.2 Cucurbita pepo subsp. pepo
GCTTGACCCACTTTGTTCCTGTAAATTGTTACACAAATATCGTTTATATTCCACAGTATGTAGCAGCAGCTGGGGTAACAACCCTTGGTAGATATGAAAATGAGCTTCAATTTTCTGCTGTCCCTTAATTGTCATCAAAAATTGTAATTTGAGTGATGGTTTAGAGAAAGAAGGAAAATAAAAATGCTGCAAATTGCAATTACCATCACTGCAGCAACAGGTAGGATGGTTGTACCTTTGTTTAGAGGTTTCTAGTATACTTTTGGTGTTAAGGGGCCATAAAGATTCAAGGGTTGGAACTTATTTCCAGATGTCTCAAAATATTGTTTCTAGCAGGATATTACAAACTAAGACCAACCATTCAAAGTAAACAAATAAAAATCACTCTGCAACACCCCTCCCCCCC
>NW_019656100.1:0-406 GCF_002806865.2 Cucurbita pepo subsp. pepo
TTGTTGAACAACATCACCTTGAATTGTTCTATTGACATGCAACTGAGTGGGGAAATAAGCAGGTGAATCACAGAGCAGCTTGTAGAAGAGCTCCCTCTGCGTCACTCGCTTTTCCTGAAGCAAGATCTGAGAACACATCTCCATCAGCTTCCATACTGCACCACAAAATAGGGAAAAAATGGAATGAGAGCACAGCAGAGGCTAACAAATTTTTCATCAAACAATTCTGCGCGTCGAAGATTAGGCTTGGTTTACAATACCTCTAACAAAGGCCTTAGCAGCATTGGCTCTCATCAAAGACCGCGTACAAAAGGAGTGCGAAAGGAAAATCCAAGATTCATCGGTTAAAATTCCTTGATTAACTCGGCTGTTGCTCGAACTTCGATCAATCTATCCAATCGGTATA
>NW_019656101.1:0-406 GCF_002806865.2 Cucurbita pepo subsp. pepo
TATGGAAAAAACAAAAAAAAAATAAAAACTGGAAAAATTAATATTAAAAATCTTACATTTAGTTATATAAAAAATCAAAAAAATATACTTAATAACATTAATATAGATATTCCATCCAAAAGTTTTGTTGCATTCGTGGGTCATACAGGTAGTGGGAAAAGTACTTTAGCTAATTTGCTAATGGGGCATTATCCTATTTACAATGGGCAAATATATNCAACTGGCTCCGGAAAAAGCACTTTATTAAAACTAATTCAAAGACAATTTAAAATTACTGAAGGAGAAATAACTTATGATTCAGTGCCATTATTAAAATTAAAAATTGATTATTGGCGCAGCAAAATTTCTGTTGTTAATCAAGCTGCATTTTTATTTTCAGATAATATATATAATAATATTGCTTTAG
>NW_019656102.1:0-406 GCF_002806865.2 Cucurbita pepo subsp. pepo
AAGGCTCTTTTTTAATATTTATTTTTTCCATTTCCATTTTTGTAATTTTCCTTAGATATCGTTCTCATGGTTGATTTTTTATTATTATTATTTTTATGAAATAAGAAATGTAACGATTTATCTTGTACTGGACTTCCGTGTCTACCGAAATGGTCATCGTCACCTGTTAGGGATTCGGCATTCGGCGTATCGGGAGCTAAGAAAACTCTGTCGCTCTTGTTTTGTCGTATCACCTATGTGAAAACAGAGTTTCTCGATNCTTTTTCAATTTAGAATTAATTTAGTTTCGTACGAGTCAAAAGCTTTTTCATGCTAGTCATTCACTTTTAGTGAGTGTTTAAACTTAAAGTATGACAAGGTTTACTGGCTTGGTTGAAGAATGTAACAAAAAAAAAAAAAAAAAAAA
>NW_019656103.1:0-406 GCF_002806865.2 Cucurbita pepo subsp. pepo
AAGACATTTTTATGATACGCAGATTTCTTTTCTTTTCTTTTTATTCTTTCTTTCAGACTTCTGTCTCAGGCTACCTCAAGGCTCAAGCTTTCGTCTCTTCGAGAAAAATAATCTTTGACCCTGGTTTTAGCCTTTTAAAACATTGACCTTGACTGATNAGACTTGGGTTAGATAGTTGACCTTGTTCAATTTAGTCATCTAATAAATACTCATTGACAATGAACAATGGAAATGGATCAAGTTGTATAAAGATACTTGACAGGGTAAGATACATTCTATTACCCAGAAAGCAAACTGATAAAAAATTTAAAACAAGTCACTAATTAATAAGTTAACAACTTCGATAGTATTTTCGAGATACTGTTAGCAAAAATCAACAATTCTAGAACATGCGATATCGTGCACA
>NW_019656104.1:0-406 GCF_002806865.2 Cucurbita pepo subsp. pepo
AAATATAAGAGTAACACGTGACTTGAGTATTTTAAGAAATTTTAAGTCATCCAATTGTTGAGGTTAATAATGCAATTACACAGATAACATGATTGTGACATTTCCTTTAAAATCGTAATATGGCCTGGACTCTTTTCAGTTTCGGGCAAGGTTGGATGNTCCATGCACGTGCACATAGACTCACAAGGCGGGCTCATATACGTACCCCATAGGCTTGTTTTAGACGGGTACAACACGATACATGTCGCCGAACGCCACAAAAAGGAAAGACCTGCATGATATCATGAAGAACATAAATATCGAAGGTACGTGTCCGTACTAAAATAACATAACGAGAAGTATCCCGATGCACATGACATACATACGCATGAGGTCCCCATGATTTACATTAATAAATACATAACAT
>NW_019656105.1:0-406 GCF_002806865.2 Cucurbita pepo subsp. pepo
CTTTTCTTTTCTCGTCGAGCGGTTGAACCTCTTCGCCCTCCAGGTCTCAGGCCTTCGCCCCTCTCCCTTTGGTCTCGTAGTTTCACCCCTCTCACAATAAAGCTAGGGTTTGTATAGAAATCGGTCTTATCAAGGAAACCCTCCCAAATCGTGTTTTGATNCGGTTCGGCAAAGGTTCCCAAATCGTGTTTTGATTCGATCGACTGTGTATGTATGGATCACTATCAAGAAATCGTTTCTTCTCATCCAGCTCAGGAAACCTTTACCGAACCGAAATCAGATCTCAGATTGACTGAAGTCGCAAAAAAGCCTATTTGGGGGAAGAGGCCCATTCCCATTTTGTCTAACTTTGATAATGAACAGAGGTGGAAAGTTGCCTATCAACCAATGATCATTCTTTTGGCAA
>NW_019656106.1:0-406 GCF_002806865.2 Cucurbita pepo subsp. pepo
AAAAAAAAAAAAAAAAAAAAAAAAAAAAATCAAACTGCAAGTACGATCCAGATATTGCAAAAGTAAATAACGAAATACATGGGGTACAAAGGAAAGACTTACATGATTAGGAACGGAGTACATTGCCACTGACTGTCTTCTTGTTAGCTTCTGAACGTGCATGTTCAGCCTCTTTGGGATGGTATCTTTCAGAGGTGTCAATATATCGTTGTACTGTTTTTCAAGTGCTTTTACTATTGCTCTCTCGACATTTGCAACAGCCTATATAGAACGAGCAAGAGCAGTAAATGTGAGAGAGTAAATAGAAAAATAATAGGGTATAAGGTTGAGCATTGACGCCAATAAACATGTCATTATTGTTAGACGAACACGACTCTCCACAATAGTATGATATTATCCACTTTGA
>NW_019656107.1:0-406 GCF_002806865.2 Cucurbita pepo subsp. pepo
AAAAAAAAAAAAAAAAAAAAAAAAAAAAAAAAAAAGGATCTCATAGGTGAAAGTAGTGTTTAAGCTTTGTTTTTTCAAAAACCAAATGTTTATCCTGCGGATACTCAGCTATATTGATCCAAAAATACCAAAGTTCATAAATATTACCTCATAGCATAGAGGGTCAGCTTTGATAGCAGCTTTGTACCTAAACATATTATAAAAAATTAGAATAATAAATGACATCATCCATTCCTTATTTGAAGTTGCATAGTTTTAGCTGAACTATATAGGTTTTAGGGGAAGGGGGAAAGATAAGAAATAAAAGGACGTCCATGGAAGAAAAAATGTAAACATAAACTCACCAAAGTCGAGCCTGCGTGCGGTTTTCCAGAGCTTCATATGCCTTGCCTCTTAAAAAGCATGT
>NW_019656108.1:0-406 GCF_002806865.2 Cucurbita pepo subsp. pepo
TCAATTACAAGTATTGTGTTTAGGTTTGATTTCCAAGTTTTAATTGTCCCCGTCTAATTTCTCAGAAGCGAGTAATTGTACTACTGAGTTTGTCATGCTGTGATATAAAGAAAATTCTATTAGTGATTTGACTTAATCCTATTTAATCGAATCAAGTTTAGCAAATGTAATAATGTACCCCAAAGATATTAATTTGCAACGATACTTTAGTGAGTCAGAGTAACTACTACCGAGGGGCAATCAATCACTCCTTTACTAAACCAAGACATTCTTGACTGGAACACTAATCCTAGAATAACTCTTTATTTCTATCGTGTTTTAATTATCGCTACTTTGGTCAAGAATATACTAACTCTTANTCTATCGTGTTTTAATTATCGCTACTTTGGTCAAGAATATACTAACT
>NW_019656109.1:0-406 GCF_002806865.2 Cucurbita pepo subsp. pepo
AATATCATTATTTTTATTTGCTAATCTATTTACTATGGAATCATCAATTGAATTTATAGCCATCCAATCAAAACAATTCATTTTATAAGTTTGTTCAAATTGACATGATTAGTGTCACGATCTTACATCAATCGCATAATGGAATTTGTTTATTACGACTCTCAAGTGANCATAATGGAATTTGTTTATTACGACTCTCAAGTGACGATGAGCGACACTCACATAATAAACTCAGTTTAGTTTGACCCGCAAATGCTTCCACTAATGAGAAACTGTCGTATTATAGTAGTTTGACCCATACATTTTGACCGTTTNCTCAGTTTAGTTTGACCCGCAAATGCTTCCACTAATGAGAAACTGTCATGTTATAGTAGTTTGACCCATACATTTTGACCGTTTGCAAATA
>NW_019656110.1:0-406 GCF_002806865.2 Cucurbita pepo subsp. pepo
AACGGGTGTTCGGCCTAAGGAGCTCCCAGAGTATGCTCGCCAGACAAGGAATGAGGCCCAGTGGTGTGTGAACTGACTGGTGTGCCCATACTCGCATGTATGAGCTGTGTGTAGAGTATACGGTACACGTCCAAATTACCCGTTAGAACAGCACCGTAGGAAGACAGATTGAAAGATAGGTCCCATCATCTAANAGTTGCATTTAACCCCAAAAGTGGGATCAATTACTGAGTATTTCTTTAAATACTCAAGCCATGTGCTACTACATTTTTCAGGTTAAGGTAAGTCATTCCTGTACGACTGACGACGGCATCGCAACTCGAGACCATGGCACATGCATATGATAGTGANTCATTCCTGTACGACTGACGACGGCATCGCAACTCGAGACCATGGCACATGCATA
>NW_019656111.1:0-406 GCF_002806865.2 Cucurbita pepo subsp. pepo
AAAGCCTCTCTATCAAACAAAGGTCTTCGAAAACCCAAGAGATCGAAAAAGGAGGTTATGTGGAAGGCAACACTTAAAAAGTAATGACAGGGTCTTCAATAGCAGGCTTCTAGTGTTGGATGCTTGAATCACCTTCTGGGAAACCATCTTAAAACTTTTTTGGCATGGGGGTTTTGGATTTCTCCCTCTCTTATTGAAATTTCACTTTATCAATGAAATGANATTGTAGCATCGCATCTGTTGTTCTAGTACTGGATACAATTCATAATTTATTATTAGATTATATTCGACGTTTAATACTTCCTCAAAAATGTTTCAGGTCTTTTGGTATTATAAAGAGATTTGATCAATATTCCAGAAAACACTCCGTAAGTTAACTTGTTTAAAACCTCATTTTCTAGATCTT
>NW_019656112.1:0-406 GCF_002806865.2 Cucurbita pepo subsp. pepo
TCTTCGAAAATGTATTCTAAATCCTCGTCCCTGATCATTCCACACAAATGTTTGTAAAAACGTAGACCGTGAGTCGGTTTTGTCAGCACGTATATCAAACTTCACATATTAGGGTTTCCGAATTAGAGTTCGATTTTAAGCACACTTTTGCCGTTTTATGCACTCCGTTTCTGCGAAATTCTATTCTAGTTCATTATGCCTGATCATTACCCATAGAAAATTTCGAAAAANTGTTGACCGAGTCTCGGTTTTTTAGCATGTACTTCAAACGCTACAGATTATGGCNTCTTTTACTGCTTTTTACGCTCCGTTTCTTCGACGTTCTATTCTAAATCATCAAGCCTAGTCATTCGCAACTAAAGTTTCAGAAGACCTCGACCGCGACTAAGTTTTTTTAGCACGTACT
>NW_019656113.1:0-406 GCF_002806865.2 Cucurbita pepo subsp. pepo
AGTCCCAAGGGGGAAGCCCTAATGAGCTAAGACCAGAATCACATGTTCTAGAGCTAAAGGAAAGTTCGTGGTTGTTTGTTAAGTTTAGGGTGCGACGAGAGCCTACAAGTAGGTGGCTTACTGAGTATAATTTTTATACTGAGTATAATTTTAATACTCATTCCTTTTTACCTTTTTTTTTGTTCAGGTGCCGGTCGAGGTGGAGGAGCGTTCGAGAGCTATGCAGTAACAGAGGAGGTCGTTCCGGAGCGTCAGTCCCTTGTCGGTCTATTAGAGTCTTTNCAATAATTTCGAAACAAATCGTCTCTCACTTGTTTTAATCAAATGGAGTTTTTATCTTTTTACTTTGCTTTTCTTTCTTCTATTTTCTTTTTGTTTGTTTTCGATTTCGTCTTTTGGTTCACGG
>NW_019656114.1:0-405 GCF_002806865.2 Cucurbita pepo subsp. pepo
AAAAGAAACAAAGGATGGGTTTCAAAATCCCATTATTTGATTTTTTTTTTAAATATTTTTTAATTATATTAAAATAAAATCTATAGCCATAAAAAAAAATTATATTTGTGACCAAGATAAAAATTATACAATTATTATATACATTATATATAAATTCAACCCTGCTTAAAAATAAATGTTCCAATTAATATCAAAATAACTCTAAAATTATATATATATATTTCATTTAATGATGAATGAAATAATAATTTTTTAGAGAGGTAAAATAAATATATAACTATTATTATATTTCAAAATATAATAATATAATTAAATAAATATTAATAAAATTTTATGTTAAATAGTTAAGATTATATAATTATAATTTTATTAAATCTAAATTACATATTGATAATAATAATAATA
>NW_019656115.1:0-405 GCF_002806865.2 Cucurbita pepo subsp. pepo
TAAGGTAACGAGGTAAAATAGAATGGGAAAGAGGGTAGAAATGAAGGGGAAGGCCCACGAATTAGAGGGCGAAGGGAAGACAAACTAGGCCAGATAGCACATGTGCAACATTAAGTGCGAAAGGCATCAAGAATATGGTCATAGGGAGAAAGACTAAGACAGTCATGCGAATTTTGAGAGAAGGTAGCAAATAGTCCACACGTCCTGCGCGCGCTAAACCATGGTGTAACGAGAAACCGAGACAGTTTGATTGTATATACTAAATATTATATTTAATATAGAGTTAATTGAATATATGAAAATTAATTCAAATTAAAAAAAAATAAATAAATTATGAAAATTATAAATATTAGAAAAAATATAATAATAAATAAATTGATTAATTAATCTCTTAGGTTAGGTTAG
>NW_019656116.1:0-405 GCF_002806865.2 Cucurbita pepo subsp. pepo
AAACGTTAAAAAATTTGTAATAGTTCAATTCCACTGTTAGCGGCTTTTCTTTTCAAACTTCCCCTCAAGATTATAAAAGGCGTCTTTTCAGTAAGAATAGTAAAAGATTGATGTGATCGATAAAAGAAGAGCTCTTATTAGTGTGGTTGCTATGTCCGACAAGTTTCAATTCTTAAATCGTACAATATCGAGCTAAACTAGACTAGAGTTACATATATTAATAGTAGACTTATTGTCGGGGATCCCTTCGTGAAGGCCTCGTGCGGGGATTCTTCCATCAAACTATGAGTATGCGAGAAATCGAGAAAAGTAAAAGAAGTAGATCGAATTAGGTTACTAAATGAAATGGAAATGAAACGAATTCCGTTAGCAAGCTCTTATTCCAACAATGATTTATACAAGTTG
>NW_019656117.1:0-405 GCF_002806865.2 Cucurbita pepo subsp. pepo
AAAAAAAGAAAAGGAAGAAGAAAATTATTAATGTCAGCTTGAAAATCCGGGAAATAGTCCTCAAATTTCGCACTATTTCACAAAGGCTATTTAAAATTACGAAATCCGTGGTCTTCACGATTCGATCCGCGACTTTGTCTTCTCTTCCTTCTCCTCTTGTTCTCTCTTTATACTCCATTCCAAACTGTGGAGGAAAAGTCTCACCGGAAGTTTCTCTGAATCTTACTTCCTTGTAGTAAATGAATCCATCTCCTTCTGTAGTTCCTGGTGATTTCGGGTGACTGGATGAAGCGGCTCTCGTTTGAATCGCCGACGAGGTTTTAGGATTATAAAGGGTCGTCGTCTGTTTTGCTTTGGATTTGGTGGCTGGAAATTAAAGCTTGGTCGGCTGTGGTTGTGGGTTTT
>NW_019656118.1:0-405 GCF_002806865.2 Cucurbita pepo subsp. pepo
TAAGTGGATACATACTTTCGACACGAAAGAACATAGACATAATGGTTGTCATGACATTAAACTATATCATCGAATCACCCGTGTTTTTTCTTTTTTTTTTTTTCTCTTGTTTGATTTTGTGGGATTTGGATATTTCATTGGATTTCACCGTTTTTAAGTTAGGTGTAATAATTTATAGAATCCGGTATCCAGATTTGGCACCTAATGGCCCCAACATTCCCAGTTACCTACCCCTTGCTTCTTAAGAAGACTATCCCTACAGCAGGACGAATCCTTCCAACATGTTTTGTCCTCACTCATATGTATCCCAGGAAAATTCTTAGGAAACATGTTTTGTCCTCACCAGGGAAATTCTTACGAAACAGGTTTTGTCCTCACCAGGAAAATTCTTAGGAAACATGTTTT
>NW_019656119.1:0-405 GCF_002806865.2 Cucurbita pepo subsp. pepo
ATGTTAGCCATCTTCGATATAGCACAGAAGAACAATATAATCTGATTCTAAGCAGGTGAAGGGATTACAGAAAACGATTGGTAGGCGGCAGAGACCGAGAGTGATGTTCCCGTGAAGAATAGTGATCGGAGAGCAAAGAAAATCAATGCGACGACGGAATTCAAAATCTGATTGTACAGAAGAGAACGAAGAATGTTGTGCCCTAATTGCGAAATTGAGGGTTTTCCGGGAGGGGAAGAAGATGAAAGCTGTGGGTTCCTTGAGAATTCAGACCAGGTTTGTTGAAGTCCATGGATTTCAACTCTACCAGTACCCCCGCTCGACATCTTCTCCTCCTCTTCCCATCTCCAACTAAATGTTAATTCAACTTTTACATACATCCCACAACTTATATTCAAAACAAAA
>NW_019656120.1:0-405 GCF_002806865.2 Cucurbita pepo subsp. pepo
TCAAAATAGGGAGAGGGGAAGGAGCAAAGAGAACAGACCCCAGGCAATCAGGTTCAGGTTCATCAGTTTATCGAGTGAACTAAGGGAAGGTCATAGAATCAAAGGTTCCGAAGCAGTTAAGTTTGATTCTAAACACTATTCATTTACTCGACTGTAAAGGTTCCTCAAATAGCTTGACCTCCTGAAAGAAAAGAGCTACTGAACGAACCTGCAAGTCCTCCCTCCGTCGATAAGAGCTGATAGGTGAAGGAGGTCAGAGAATCAGAGTTGGATAGGTTCATGAGTGAGTAGTAGAGGCCGGCGAGAGGAGAAGAGGATAAGAGATAAGCAGTGAGACCAATAGAATAGGAAAAGGGAATGGAATTGTAAGACCTAGTTGGCTAGGTTCATGAGTTTCCATTTACG
>NW_019656121.1:0-405 GCF_002806865.2 Cucurbita pepo subsp. pepo
AGTGAGATCATTATCTCACTAAAAGGAGAAGGAAAGAAGAACGAAAGCATGGTGGTGGATGGGAATGTTTTGGCTTTGAGTTCAGTTGAATCTGCTACCCACAACAACGCTCTGGCTAATACCAAACCGAATCCGAATGGTATAAGTTTTAAATGTACGAGTATCTCCAGTTGTTTGTTGTTGATTCTACGCATACAATCTCCCTCTCTCACCCTTTTCCTCACGTGTTTAGGGTTTTTTCTTCGATTCAACGTCGGAATATCGTCCTTTATATAGCATCTCGACGTTATCGACAATTCTTATATATATTCATTTATTTTACTCTATTTCGGAGAACTTCTTGAGATTCACATAAAATACATCACAGCACGATTTGAAAGACTTAGAAGATTATTTTGGAAGCTA
>NW_019656122.1:0-405 GCF_002806865.2 Cucurbita pepo subsp. pepo
AAAATCGTCTATTACGTCATGTTTCACAATCTTTCACTGAAGATCCATTGCGTGTTTTACGAACAGCAAGATTTGCAGCTAAATTAATGCACTTAGGATTTCGTATTGCTACAGAAACTATGTTTTTAATGCGTGAAATAGTTAAAAAAAAAGAACTATTATATTTAACTGTAAATAGAATTTGGAACGAAACTGAAAAAGCGTTTAAAACTAAAAATCCGCATGTGTATTTACAGGTTTTATAT
This sequence comes from Cucurbita pepo subsp. pepo, assembly GCF_002806865.2. Lineage (NCBI taxonomy): Eukaryota > Viridiplantae > Streptophyta > Magnoliopsida > Cucurbitales > Cucurbitaceae > Cucurbita > Cucurbita pepo. Next base: position 246 of record NW_019656122.1, read on the forward strand.
TCTTGTGATGCGCTTAACTTAATATTTCCAGAAATATGTTTGTTATATGAACGAGAATTATTTTTTACAAACTTTTTTAATCATTTAAACAACCTTTTTTTATCACAAGGTTTATCTAAAATATCTACTTTAACTAAAGATATTTCTATACGCTTTTCTT
>NW_019656123.1:0-405 GCF_002806865.2 Cucurbita pepo subsp. pepo
GGAAATAGAGAATAGAAGCTTGGGAAAGAAACAGAGCAGCAGATCTAAAAGGACTGTATTTGGCAGAGTGCTTTTGGAAAGAGCGGCAAGTGACACGTGGAAAAAGAAAATAAAGAAAGGGAATTAAAGGCATTTTTCTTTTTCCATTTATCCAATACGTAAGCCTTACGCAACCATGCATGCAAGTTGTTAGCTGTGTGAAAATGAAATGGATTAAATTCGAGATTTTGTCCTTTAATTTTTAATTTAAATTTAAAAGTTTTCAAATCATATTAGACATAAAATTCAATTTTATAATAAATAGAGAACTATTACAACATAATAAGAGTTGGATTAAATTAAATTTGACTTCTTAATACTTATCGAGTTACCAAAACACTCTTATTATAATTATTGTTATATACA
>NW_019656124.1:0-405 GCF_002806865.2 Cucurbita pepo subsp. pepo
CTCAGCCACATGAATAGTTCAATGTGCTCATCAGCGTCTGACTCTAAAGCTTCAAGTTGTATCAAGTTCCATGGGCTTCAGATTTTCCCTCAGCTTTCTCGTGTCCTTTGTGGACTTTCCCTTTCGGGCTTCCTCTGAAATTTCCCTCCCGAGCTTCGCTAGGAGATACTATCTTCTATAGGCTTTCCCTTTCGGGCTTCCCTGAAACGCGTCTACTAAAGAGAGATTTTTACGCTCTTATAACAAATGTTTCGTTCTCCTCTCCAACCGATGTGGAATTTACATTTATGTTTCTAATAAATTCTTACCCATTCGAAAAAATAATTAAAATTTACGAGCGTACTAGATGAAAAGTATAAGTTCCTAAAGTTTCGGGTCCATTCATCATCTTATTTTCTGGCCATA
>NW_019656125.1:0-405 GCF_002806865.2 Cucurbita pepo subsp. pepo
TTTTGCAAATCTTCTTTATATAAAGAGAAAGGATTGGATTCGCAGTCTCATTACCACTCAACAATCCAACGCTTCATTCTCGTTTATACGCATAGTTTTTGTGACATCGCTCTTAAAGATCGAGTAACTCCTCTTCCCTCACAAAATTGAGAGGCTCTGATACCAGACTAATGCTTAATGACTTGAGCCCTTACGATTTACATGAGCTCTATCATCCTAGCTTAATTAATATACATGTTTATACATGAATATACAAACATGTATTTACATTCTTTCCTACCATATACAAACATGTATTTACATTCTTTCCTACATTAAACAATATTTCATCAATTCCTCTATGAAATGATGAAATAAGGAAAAGTACAATAATAATGAGAAAAACCAAAAGGTAAAGGTGCCAAA
>NW_019656126.1:0-405 GCF_002806865.2 Cucurbita pepo subsp. pepo
TTTTTTTAAGGATATTAATCAATAATTCTAATTGTGCTGGACAGTTTTGAAATTTCTAATATCCATAACGGGTCTAAACAACCTGCTCATACCCTTTTAAAAAATATACTTATAATTACTGTCCTTTTGTTAATTAAAGTTTCTCATATCTCTAATTTCCAAACCAATTTGATGTTATTATGGTGTAAGGCCATGATTATAAAGTTAAAACTTCTCAATTTTGATTCAAGAATAAATGTTTTAATAAATTATTGGCTTCTATTTAAGTTAATGTTAATGATATTGTCATCGTTGAGCTTTTCCTTACGTATTTCTCGTCAAGATTTTAAAACACGTCTGTTAGAGGTAGGTTACCATACTTAAAGAAAAAAAGTTGGTGACAATTTGGTTTATATTTTTTTTTTT
>NW_019656127.1:0-405 GCF_002806865.2 Cucurbita pepo subsp. pepo
CTTAAATTATAATCTAAATTAATAAAAATACCATTGAACTTATCACTTTTATCTAAAAAAAATACTCATAATTTAAAAAAAAAAAAATATATGGTTAAATTTTCAAAAATAAAAAAAAATTAAAAAAAAATAAAATCTTCAAAACTACTCTTTAACTTTCAAAAGTGTTTAAAAAAGATAGATGGGGGAGAAAATTGTGTTCATGGGGAGAAGATTGAAGGTTATTTTAGGGGAAGGTTTTCAAGATCAAGATGGTGAAAACATAACAAGAAGTAATATCCTAGCTTAAGCCTACTAGTAGACTACTTACTAAGTTTTACTCACTTCATGTTTATCATTTTTTTTTCAAGTAAATAAGAGTTGGTCATGGATGAGAGCGGACTTTGGAGTGTGGGCCATGGACTA
>NW_019656128.1:0-405 GCF_002806865.2 Cucurbita pepo subsp. pepo
TATATTTTAGGTAAAGGTAAAGCACCCGTACACATACGACCATGATTCTAGAATGGTCATAGAAGTTAAGTTATGAGAGTAGTATGCATTGTTTTTCTTCATAGGTAGTTCAGCGTTCTCATCTTCGAACTAGAATCATGTTAATGTTTCTTTTCTAACGTTGACGGTACTTTTTATTTCTTATTTTTAAATTGACTGTTCGAAAACTATTTATTGTCTCGCCGACATAATATTTTAATAGATCGAAAATAGAAAGTTTATAATTAATATATATCAAAAAAAGAAAAAAGATGAACTTGAAAAATTGGAAGGCATCACTCCAAGACAATTAACTTAAAAGAAAGTCAAATGTAATGGACAAGCAATGAGAGGTGTGTGACACATCCCAGAACTCCACCAATCAAT
>NW_019656129.1:0-405 GCF_002806865.2 Cucurbita pepo subsp. pepo
TGATGGGGATACCTCATCTCCTTTTTGTACTATCCTTTTTCATCATAATTTTTTTGTTTCCCTATCCAAACAAGAAAAATGGAAAAAAAAAAAAAAAAAATTATATTGTACCAAATAGGTTGAAAGAGAAGGTTGATTGTCTAGCTTGGATCAAAATAATTATTGTTTAGCTTTAGCCCTCCTCTTTTAGTCCATTATAGAATAACTTTCCCTTGGATGCTTACCTTTCCCTCTAACAAAAGTTTTTTTGGGGAATATAATCTCCTAGTACAAGTTAATAAGGGAAGATTTACTGGAGAAGCCACCAAAAAAGTATTTGCACAAGCATCTCTTATCCTATATATGCGAGAGGAGAGGTGAATACTATCATGGGAGGTCATTGGACCGAGCCACTCTTCCACCTCG
>NW_019656130.1:0-405 GCF_002806865.2 Cucurbita pepo subsp. pepo
TTTATACCGAGTTAAATTCCAAGAAGGCTGAATATTCTGATGCTTTAGAAGCAATCAGGGAGCTTGAATCCCATGGCAGAAGTTTGGAGGAAGAACTTGAGAAGCAGGGGGGAGATTTCGAAGCGGAGTTAGAGGCAATGATCCGTTCCAAGGTTGAGCAAGAGCAAAGGGCAATCCGAGCTGAAGAAGCTTTGAGAAAATTGAGGTCGAGAAATGCTCGTACTGCAGAAAGGGTTCAGGAGGAATTTGGAAGAGTGTCGAAGCAGATGGTATGTGCATTTGAGGCAAATGAGAAGGTGGCTATGAAAGCGGTGGCGGAAGCGAGTGAGGTTCGGTCACAGAGAAGTCGCTTGGAGGAAGCTCTCCAGAATGCAAATGAAGAGATACGGTCGGTGAGAGAGAGTT
>NW_019656131.1:0-405 GCF_002806865.2 Cucurbita pepo subsp. pepo
TAGGCATGATGATTTAGAATAGAATGTTGAAGAAACGGAGTATTAAGCACTAAAAAAGTACTTAAAATCGAAATCCTAATTCGGAAACCCCAAACCGGGACGTTTGAAACACGTGCTAAAAAACTGAGTAACTGTCCATGTTTTAAGAACCTTTTGTGGGGAATGATTAGGCATTTTGATTTCGAATAGAATGTTGAAGAAACGGAGTGTATAAAGCAGTGCAAAAGAGCTTCAAATCAAAAACCTAATTCGGAAACTCCAAACCGGGACGTTTGAAACACGTGCTAAAAACACCTAGTAACTGTCCATGTTTTTCGAAACTTTTGTGGGGAATGATCAGGCATGATGGTTTAGAACAGTATGTCGAAGAAACGGAGTGTATAAAGCAGTAAAAAAGTGCTTAAA
>NW_019656132.1:0-405 GCF_002806865.2 Cucurbita pepo subsp. pepo
AAAAAAAAAAGAGTCACGGTTCGACGTTTTTTGAAACTTTTGTGGCAAATCAATAGGCCTGAGGATTTAGAATATAATTTCGAAGAAACGGAGGGCATAAAATAGTAAAAGAGTGCTTAAAATCGAGAACCTAATCAGAAACCTTAATCTGGGACGTTTGAAGTACGTGCTAAAAAATCTGAGTCACGGTCGATGTTTTTCGAAACTTTTCTGGGAATCATTAGGCCTGATTATTTAGAATAGAATTTCAAAGAAACGGATGGCATAAATCAGTAAAAGAGCGCTTAAAATTGAGACCCTAATGCGAAAAACCTAATATGGGAAGTTTCAAGTATGTGCTAAATAAATCGAGTCACGGTCGACGTTTTTGAAACTTTTGTGGGGAATCATTAGGCCTGATGATTT
>NW_019656133.1:0-405 GCF_002806865.2 Cucurbita pepo subsp. pepo
TAATTTCTGAGTTACTAATCAACTTTTGTTTGTAGGTGCTCATCGTTTGTTGTAGTTGAACGGTGCAAGTGACTTATGAACTCAGTACCTAATTGTTGATTTCATGACTTGAACACAATAAGATCTTACCCGATANCCCGATAAGAACTCAAGCCTATCGTTGATTTCATGACTTGAACACAGTAAGATCTTACCAGCCTATCGCTGTCAAATATTATCCACTTTGGTATATTACATATCGTTGTTAGCCTCACAATTTTTCAGTTTAAAAACGTGTCTACTAAAAAATGTCTACAAATTTTAAAACACATTCGCTCACCTAGTGGGATCCCACGTGTTTTTTTATATTTGGATTAAATTATAATTTTTTTTAATTATAAATGACTAAAATTTAATTAAAAAAAA
>NW_019656134.1:0-405 GCF_002806865.2 Cucurbita pepo subsp. pepo
AGAAAGGATGGATAGGTTGAGTCTCATTCATCTTGATTGAGCGTACGTACCTTGATCTTTCGCTTTTACCGAGTTCAATGAAAGAATACATAGAGAGAGTCAAAGGGGAAGGGGCAAAGCCAGAGGTTCAGGCATGAGACCGAGTTTACATGGAATTGCGAGACCAATAGGTTAAGGAGTTTACTTCGAACAATAACTAACTGATAATAACAAACAAGAAAAGAACGGAACAAGGGNTAGCCATCCAGGAGTTTACAGTTCCTCTTCGGTGGGGGAAGTAGTTAAGGAGAATTCCTCGGAAGGTGAAGGTTCATGACCTGATTCTCATCCGCCTATTTCCCTTGTGTTTGACTGAAATAACCCACAAAATAGGGTAAAGCATCCATTTGACCCCAAAAAATAGAC
>NW_019656135.1:0-405 GCF_002806865.2 Cucurbita pepo subsp. pepo
AGCCAAGGTATTTCAATCGAGTTTCTATTGGCCAACAATTTCAAAGATGCAAAAGAATTTTGCAAGGATTTTGATCAATGTCAAAGGACGAGAAATATCAGTAAAAAAAATGAGCTACCCCTGAATTCAATTCTAGAAGTGGAACTTTTTGATGTATGGGGCATTGACTTTATGGGACCATTTCCGCCATCTTATGGGAACTTATATATTCTAGTGGCTGTCGACTATGTGTCCTAGTAGGTGGAAGCAATAGCTTGTCCATCCAACGATGGGAAGACGGTACNTAGTGATACAATGTAAAACATAGAGTGGCGATGAGCATTAATCAGCGATGAGGGAACACACTTTGTGAACAGATTGAGGGAACGCACTTTGTGCACAGATTGATGAATAGTCTTTTAGAGA
>NW_019656136.1:0-405 GCF_002806865.2 Cucurbita pepo subsp. pepo
TTCTAAAATTTCATGGGCAACATAATTCATCTAACTCAGGTCCTTCATTGAAACAAATGTTCATGTGTACCGTAAGGTTGGCAAACTTACTCAATCGGAAGAATTTCTCACAAATTTTTTTTTTCTTTCTATCTACTTGATCAATAGTTTTACTAGTTTCTGCTTTACATGGTTCTCCAAATCAAATTCTCTAAACTTAGCTAAAGGTTCACTCATTGACCTTTCTGTCCATACATTCTCGAAATCTGATTTTAAATTTATTTTCTCATATATAACAAGGTGAGAAATATGTTCGTATTTAAATATAATTTTAACTTAAATTATTTTATTNAATAGATATTTTTTGTTTCGTACACATACCCGATCATATCATTGCTTCTCGATCTACCTCTAATTTGAATCTTC
>NW_019656137.1:0-405 GCF_002806865.2 Cucurbita pepo subsp. pepo
TTTAAGGTTTATACAAAAATACATACAATTTCTACCAGCATGGATTATGAAGAGTCCAAAATGACCACTTATCTCGTCATGGACGTTCGAGACTTTTATTCTATAAAGGCAGTGTAGCTCATATGGTAGAGCACTCGCTTTGCATGCGAGAGGCATAGAGTTCAATTCCCTGCGCCTCCAATAATGTGTGTTTGTTTTGAAATCTTAGGTTTAAATCCTTAGAATTGTAAGGATCTCCAAGACACTCCCTCTAATATTAAGCTAGATCATGAACCAAAGGACTTCATGAGCAATTTGATCGGTTCGGAAAGTTCATGGTTATACTTGCAATTTCTACAAGCATTGATTATGAAGAGTCCATNAAGTTCATGGTTATACTTGCAATTTCTACAAGCATTGATTATG
>NW_019656138.1:0-405 GCF_002806865.2 Cucurbita pepo subsp. pepo
CGACTTGTTGGATTAGTCACCTCAAATGTTAATTCTTCTTTTAACAATAATGATGGATCTGTGCAATATGGGACGAATATAGTTAGGAGATTCGATCTAACTCATCGATAATGTCTAAAAGATTTCTAATGGTAATTGATTTGTTTAGGGTAACTAATTGAAAGAGGAGTTAGATATTTTTGTTGGTTAAAGATTCTTTTCTTGAGTAATGGATTAGTTTTTTTTTTTAATAANTACAAAGTCTCCTTCAAACCATCGACCATCTTATTTATTTCGAAAAGTACAACAAAAGAAACTCAAAAGAAAGAGAGTCAAATGGATAGAGACGGTCTTCGTTTTTAATTAAGGTTGTCTATTATATTTCAAGTTCTATGGCAATGAACAATCCATTGGACAACATAAGGA
>NW_019656139.1:0-405 GCF_002806865.2 Cucurbita pepo subsp. pepo
ATCAGCTTCAATTTGAACTCTATAAAATTATTTCCACATTGCCCAATAGTAAAATTCTGATTTTTTCAAGTAGACAAAATTTAAAGAATCTCACTACCCTCTAATAAAAATTGTGATGTTTTCTGTTACACAAAATTTGAAGGAGCTCACTGCTGTTGGATATTTCTTTTATTGTTAAATACTGTTTAACAAATNATATTTCGTTTTATTGTTAAATACTATTTAACAAATCTTTCCTTAATCTCCCTCTCTCTCTCTCATCTTTATCATTCTGTAAATAGGTTTTAAAATTGGGAGGAGCTCCTGTCGTCTTATATTTACTTTTATTTTTAAATACTGTTTAACAAATCCTTCCTCAATCTCCCTCTCTCTCTAATCCTTTTCATTCTCTAAATAGGTTTTTCA
>NW_019656140.1:0-405 GCF_002806865.2 Cucurbita pepo subsp. pepo
ACATCCATTTAATCCAAGCAAACCATAACGTCTGAAAAAAATTTGTAAATATTGAACATCAAGCACAAGAATCAATGTGGAATTAGAAACTATTTATGCCAGCTCATTATTACAAGCAAACCTGCCATAGTTGAGCTCCAGCTCAGAATCAACGATAAGGTCATGCCCATGAAAGGTAACTGATAAAGACTCTATCTGCAAAAAGCANCTCCCTAATAGCACAACATCGCTTCCAAGTATATCAGCAAGGAATATGAACGACTCAAGTTCAATATTCATATGCTAAACAAATGGATAGTCCTAGGAGATCTCAAGAAAAATAAACCAGTAGCAGTTCTTTTCAAAATAAAAGAATATTTTAGAGGACAATTAGATGTCACCTAGCCTACTAATGCATTCTCAAAC
>NW_019656141.1:0-405 GCF_002806865.2 Cucurbita pepo subsp. pepo
ATAGATCGAAACATGAAGAGACCTGGAAAATGAAAAAAAAACGCAAGAGGGAGGGTGGAGGCCGCCACGCCTCGGTCGGCAATAGAGGAGAGCGGCGGAACCGGTGATCGACACGTGTCGATCACTGNGTCGATCACTGGCTGGTGAGGCATGACCTCACCCGGCAGGACACGCGTCAGGCGCGCAGACTTGGCCGGCCCAACCCGCGCCGCACATGAAGTGCCCGACCAGGTGCCTCTGACCTGCGCCTACGCGGGGAGCAGCGCGTGGGGCACGCGCGCATAGTGACCATCCACGGCGCGCGTGTCGCGCGTGGGGGCGCGTGAGGCATCGATTTTCTTCCCGTTCGGTCTCTGTTTGCTTGTTTCCGATCCGATTTTGATGCTGACCCTATTATTATGTGAA
>NW_019656142.1:0-405 GCF_002806865.2 Cucurbita pepo subsp. pepo
CGAGGCAACGGTGGGTGCACGAACATGCCCAGAACGGTCGGCGGGGCCCACACGAGCACGTCGATGAGAAGAAACGCAATGGGCGTGAGCGTGCGAGTGGGAGAGATTGCCATATGTAAAGAAAGGAAGAAAAGAACGGGGAGAAAGTGAAATAACGNTCACATGAGGACTTCCCAAGTGGTCACCCAACTTGGTACTACCCTCGTGCAAACACATTTAGCTGCAGAGTTCTGATGGGATCTGGTGCATTAGTACTAGTATGATCACAACTGACATGCAATGTGCACAAATTGCATTTAACGCATGCGGGGCGGCATGATCAAGGCGACGATTGGTGCACGCACGTGCTTGGAACAAATAATTAACCTAAATCGAACCCGAACCCTTTTGGAAGTTTTTAATTTC
>NW_019656143.1:0-405 GCF_002806865.2 Cucurbita pepo subsp. pepo
GCTTCACAAAGACTGCTAGAGAATTGAAGAAAAGTAACGGAACAAGCGCGCAGAAACTCCAGAGGAGGTGGCATCGTCCGGAAGCGTCGGTGAAGCTCTAGAGGGAGTTGCGTCGCTGAAGCTCCAGAGGGGGTTGCATCGCCCGGAAGCATCGCTGAAGCTCCTCAGGGGGTCGCGTCACCCGAAAGCGTCGCTGAAGCTCCTGAGGGGGTTGCGTCGCCCGAAAGCGTCGCTGAAGCTCTAGAGGGGGTTGCGTCGTCCGGAAGCATCGCTGAAGCTCCAGAGGGGGTTGCGTCGCCCGGAAGCGTCGCTGAAGCTCCAGAGGGGGTTGNTTCGCCCGGAAGCATCGCTGAAGCTCCAGAGAGGGTTGTGTCGCCCGGAAGCGTCGCTGAAGCTCCAGAGGGG
>NW_019656144.1:0-404 GCF_002806865.2 Cucurbita pepo subsp. pepo
TTGCATTAGCAGAGAGACGAAATCACAGGCACCCACAATATGGAGAAATCAAATTCTAAATCAACCTATTAAGTGTTAATTGAATAAAAGTTTCATTTACTCTCCTTTAGTTACTTACAAAACTTGCAGGTAAGATAAACGACCAAGCGCAGGTGATAAATTTCCTGATAAACTCATATTTAGAAGTCGCCTGCAAAGGATCATAAGGGTGGAGCGTTAAGTCTTGTTCAGGAAAAGGCATAAGGAGAAAGATATAATCTACACCTTATATATGAGACTGACCAAAAAAATGAGGAGTACAAATGACCATGATAGGCAATAATTAAAAATTTTGGAGTATGCAGTTGATCAATTACACAATAACCCCTTTCATATACATGTCAAGCCCCAAGTTACGTCGCGTC
>NW_019656145.1:0-404 GCF_002806865.2 Cucurbita pepo subsp. pepo
AAAATAGTGAATAAATCCATAGGATGACTGCATAAAGCAGTGGCAACAAGGATGTTAATAGACAAGGAAAGAAACAATTAGATTTAACCTATTATAAGAAAAAATATATATATAAAGAGAGAGAGAGAGAGAGAGGTATATAAAATGTTTTATGAGCTGTTTTATGAGCTCAGTTGGACCAACCTTCTCCTTTCTGACAAGCTTGCAGTTTTCAACAAGGCCTGTACTCCCGAAAACCTCTTGAAGAAGTGGTTCTGTTACTTGTGTATGTATATTTCCTACGTACCTGCATTTCCTCGAAATTAAAGAAACTAAAAGTTTTCAAAAGGAAAAGAAAACAAAGAAAATACAAAAGATACATAAGTAATCAACTACAGTCATATACGTATACATATAAAAAAAAA
>NW_019656146.1:0-404 GCF_002806865.2 Cucurbita pepo subsp. pepo
AAAACAACCCTTTTTAAACATAAATATAAAAAATTTCAAAATCTAAATAGTCAATTTTATTAAAATTATTTTACCTAAAAAAATGTCCAATTATTTATTTAAATATTATCTGGTTGACCTAACACAAAATTTATGTGTTCTCGTAGTATAAAATTAAAGAATAAAAAAAAACATTAAATTTTAGTATATATATTAACTTTATATTAAAAATATGAAATTATAAGTTATTAAGTCGATCTTTTTAAAGATATTTATACAATATTTCAAATGTAAATGTTTCGAATATAATAGATATCCATCCATATGTATGGATATGTATGAGATCCAGCCAATGGATTCCCCCACCTTCATCCAATTATTAGCTAAGATAATATATATATATATATATATATATATATATATAT
>NW_019656147.1:0-404 GCF_002806865.2 Cucurbita pepo subsp. pepo
AAAAAAAAAAAAAAAAAAAAAAAAGGAAAAGGGAAAAAGAGCGAAACGCATCGTACCGTAGGAAAAGCGAGGGAATTCTGGTGAGAGCAGATTGATACACTCTCTCAATCTGGCATGTTCTTTCTGGTTCTTCACATTTCCTTGCTCCAATTTCAGACCTTCCCTTCTCCGCCCTAGCCATGGCGTCCAAGGGCAAGGGGATCGCCAAAGATGCCTCTCCCGGTAAACGGAAGCTTCGCGATGACAATAATTCCTCCGCTGCCCGCAAGAGGAGGGACCGGAGCGTTCTCCAGTTCTTTGAGGATGTCGCTCCTGAATTCGGTGGCGAAAGCGATGACAGTGATTTTTTTGATGGTAGATTCTCTCTCTCTCTCTCTCTCTCTCTCTCTCTCTAAAAAAAAAAA
>NW_019656148.1:0-404 GCF_002806865.2 Cucurbita pepo subsp. pepo
TTGTAAAACGTAGACTGTTACTCAGTTTATTTAGCATATGCATCAAACACCCTGGATTAGGGTTTCCAAATTAGATTTTCAATTTTAAGAACTCTTTACTAATTTATACACTCCGTTTCTTCGCAATTCTATTCTAAGCCATGAAGCCTAATCATTCCCCAAAAAAAATTTTTAAAATGTTGCATATTATTCTGTTTGTATAGAACGTACTTCAAATCTTCGAGATTAGGGTTTTCAAATTATGGTTTCAATTTTAAGCACTCTTTTACTATTTTATACACTCTATTTCTTTGGCATTCTATTATAAATGATCGAGCCTGTTTAATCCTGACAAAAATTTTGACAAAGGTCGAGCCGTACACAGATTTTTTTTGCACGTGATTCAAACATCACAGATTAGGGTT
>NW_019656149.1:0-404 GCF_002806865.2 Cucurbita pepo subsp. pepo
TTCACACTCTTATAGTTAATTTTTTAAATTTTCGAATTATTAAATGAAAAATTGAAATTTCATAAACCTCTAATGCGTTTTTTTAAGTTCGCCTTAGACCACTTGGCCATCCTGACATGTTTATGTTATAATATATTGTGATACGATATGTTATAGTATGATATGTATACGATGAAAGTTGTTATGCCTAGAAGCATGGAACGTTATGATTGACATGCAAAACGATGAGCTAGTTTGAAATACAGCCCCGACGTATGCATGAAAGATATGATAAATGATATGAAAAATTATATGATATATACTAAATGCTAGCGGGGTTGTATTAAGGATAATTAAAACGAAAAATTGTAGGGACCTCATTCATCCCCCTTTGAGGCTCAGTGTCACGGTCATGCTTGTCCAAG
>NW_019656150.1:0-404 GCF_002806865.2 Cucurbita pepo subsp. pepo
ATGAAAAAGAGATCTGAAATATGACTTACAGTAATAACAAACCAAGATCTCTCTCCAAAGCAAGATCTCTCTCTAATAATTAAATCTCCAGCTCTCTTGCAAATCCGGTGGTTGGTATTTTTTTGCATGGTAGGAACGCATCCAGTATTTTTTTTTTCATTGTAGGAACCTCAGATGCATCCAGTATTTTTTTTTCATTGTAGGAACCTCAGATGCATCCAGTATTCTGATTTGGGTTTTTTTAGGGATGAGTTGGTTGAGGAGAGATAGTTGGGAGAGGGAGGGGGTTAGGGGGAGTAGTTTAGGGAAAATTATTATTTTAATTATTTAATTATTTAGTTATTATTTTTTTTGGTCGTTACAGTATTCTTATGTATATGAACGAATTTGTTAACACCATTTTA
>NW_019656151.1:0-404 GCF_002806865.2 Cucurbita pepo subsp. pepo
CATCTTCTAGTTCCTCCTCATTCTCCTGGATTTCCTCTTCAGCTAGCTCATCATGGTCACTTTCCTCACTATCTGTAACAACTTGTCCATTCTTGATAATCATGACTCTCTTGTTAGGACAATCACGACTAAGATGACCAATTCCTTGACATTTCCAACATTTGATGTCTCTATTTCTTTTTCGAATCTCCTTATATTCCTCCGCTTTCTCTTTACCCTTGGAGGTCTCAGCTTTGTTCTTTTTGTCAAGATCATACTTGCCTCCAACTTTGAAATCTATCTTTTCAATATTTGCATTCTTTTTCCAAGTGTTGAAAGTAATAGACTTTGAAATACCATACCTCTTGGAGTTATCCTACTCCCAAACTAGTTGCCCTTCGATTTTGACAGCAAGGTGTAACAAT
>NW_019656152.1:0-404 GCF_002806865.2 Cucurbita pepo subsp. pepo
TTTGGTCTAGTGGTATGATTCTTGCTTTGGGTGCAAGAGGAGGTCTCGATTTCGATTCTCGGAATTCCCCTCTAAAAGATAAAAATGACAATTTTGAAAGGGAAAAAAAAAACAAAATGAAATAAAAATAGTTTAGTCATCAATGGAGCCTAAGCCTAACCCAAAGGAATGCGTGGCAATGCAGAACTTCACCTTATATAAATTTCATATATTGAGGCACGGAAAATATATAGACTAGCAACTAAGAATTATAGATCTGCTATAAAGGCATGTGGTCTAAGTGGTATGTATCTCTTTTCTTTCCTTTTCAGTCATATTGGTCACAATCCTTAAAGGCATGTGGTCTAAGTGGTATGTATCTCATTTCTTTCCTTTTCAGTCATATTGGTCATCTATTGTCACAA
>NW_019656154.1:0-404 GCF_002806865.2 Cucurbita pepo subsp. pepo
TTTACAAACTATGAGTTTTAGGACATAAAACCCAACAATACCAAACGTTGCTTGATAACTGTTGTTATAAGCAAACTCTATGAGATGCAAGTGTGTGTCCAGCTACTGGCAAAGTCCAACATACATGCCCGTAATATGTCCTCCATATTTGGTTTAAGCGTTCAGTTTGCCCATCCGTCTGTGGGTGGAATGTTGTACTAAACTCTAGCCGTGTACCCAAAGCTTGCTGAAGGCTTTTCCAAAACTTTGATGTGAATCGAGGATCCCTGTCTGACACAATGGATGTCTGTACTCCGTGCAGTCTTGTTACTTCCTTCAAGTACAACTGAGCCAATTTATCCACGGAATAGGTGAACTTTCCTAGTAGGAAGTGAGCTGACTTGGTGAGCCTATCAACCACAACC
>NW_019656155.1:0-404 GCF_002806865.2 Cucurbita pepo subsp. pepo
TGGGTACGATCAGTATATTTTACAAAATCCTGCCGGAAGGGATACGATCCTTATGGTTTACATAATGCTTCCGACAGGGTACAATCATATGTTTTAGGCTAACACTTGATTTTAAGTAATCCGTTAAGACTAGAGTCTCCAAGTTTTGGTTGATCGTGGTTTGTTCCATTGGCCATGTTATTTGTGGGATTTGTTGTTGCTCTCTGGTCTAATACAACTTTTTCACCTATGCTATCTGATGTGGAACCTATGGTCCATGTGCTAAGACTCAAAAGTTCATAAAATTAATTTATATTAAATGTAATCATGGTTGAAAGAGAAGAAACAAAATAATATCAACTTTAAACCAACGAAATAATATCTAACCTAAGTGCTACAATTTAAAGAAGAATACAATTACCCTA
>NW_019656156.1:0-404 GCF_002806865.2 Cucurbita pepo subsp. pepo
AAATTTTTTTTTTTTTTTTTTTTTTTTTTTTTTTGAAACTTCAAAATCATTTTTTAAAACTTCTTTAAGAACTTCAAAAACAAAAAATACCTTTATCGTTAATGAAATTGTTAGTATCACATTTAAAAAATAATCATAATTTTTTAAAAAAAAAATTTATAAGATGTAAATAGATTAGTTTCGGTGTTTGTGCTGGTGTTGAGGTTAAGGATATTAATGCTATTTTAAACTCGTTAATTTTTTAAAATTTAAAAGTATTTTTAACAATAATATAAAAATATCAAATCCATGGTCAAAATAAATTGCTTACCGTTTTCGGGTAAAATAGTCTTTTGATTTAATCATAGTTTAACCTTAAACTTATACCAAAATATATATATATATATATATATATATATATATAT
>NW_019656157.1:0-404 GCF_002806865.2 Cucurbita pepo subsp. pepo
ATATATATATATATATATATAATGTTTAATAAATGACGTCAATTAAATTTGTATTTTGAAAATAAAATTAGAGTAAAAAAGTTTAATTCTTAATCATACACTAAAATATTCAAACATGAAGATGCTTTTTTCTTTAATTTCTCTCCTTTTATTTTAGAATATTATTCTTATTTTCTATTTCGTAAGAATAAATAATATTCTATTTAGATTCTTTAATACTCATTAAAATAAAAAAAAAAATAATGCACATTATAGGATGAAAGAAAGGTGGTATGTAATTAAATATAATGGGCCCCACCTGTAGCCTTCTTCCTTGAATTCAAACTCTTTTTCTATTCAACACAATTGATTATATGATTTCATGATTATGATTCATTCTATTGATTTTTTTTTTTTTTTTTTTT
>NW_019656158.1:0-404 GCF_002806865.2 Cucurbita pepo subsp. pepo
AAAAAAAAAAAAACTTGGGTAAGTAATATATTATTATTATTATTATTATTATTATTTTTAAAAAAATTAAAAAAGAAAAAAAGAAAAAAAAAAAGAAAAATAGTAGGAAGAAGTTTGACCTAATTTAGACCCCATTTATTGCACGATCCAAAGGATGAGTGGATGATAATGGGAAGCACTAGCTCGCAATCTTGGTACGTAAGATACACGCAGGGGGGGGTGAGGGGTTGCAATGGGTGGGGCGTGAAGTTATTCCAGAAGAGCGTGGAGTTGCCAGATCCTGTCGGCGCGTCGCCTTAACTTTCATCTCTCCCATTTAGAGATAAGCCTTTGTGTGGGGTCCTCCATCGTTGAATGGTAAGCATGTCCTGTCCCTCCACCCCCCCTTCCTATTTCCTCCATAT
>NW_019656159.1:0-404 GCF_002806865.2 Cucurbita pepo subsp. pepo
TGATTTTATGATTGTTTGATGTATGTGATGTTATGTTTATGCTATGTTATAAAATATGTCATGAATGGTTATGTTATGGGATTATGTTATGTTATCGATGTTGTATGATGCATGAACCTCTATATGTCAGGTAAGCTATGTAATAAATTCACTCGTGGCTTATGAGACATTAGAAAGCATAAAGCCATGTACGTTAANAAAAAGTGTTTTCTTTTAATGGTAGCCGTTAAGTTATGAAAAGAATAGAGGTATGACTTGCATTATACGTATTTATCAATGAATTGATACTATGTGACCTCATGCATATTGTATGTCACATGTATTGATATGTTTCTCTATTATGATAAGTACAAACGCGTACATTACGATATCTATGTTTTGTCATGATATCATACAAGCTCCTT
>NW_019656160.1:0-404 GCF_002806865.2 Cucurbita pepo subsp. pepo
TGTTTGAAGGGAAAGAAGGGAGACTAAAGATTCATTCGACAAAACAGCCAGTCTCAACTCTTTATTCATTCGAGAGAGAGAGCTTACGGAACAGGCTTTCTTGCTTGCTCGGGCTCCTCTTGCTTGCTGGGTTGTAANCTTCTAATATTCCCTGAGCAGCTACTGAACCTGAACCTACTTATTAATGATCAAGAACAGTCAGTCTCGACTCAACCTATCCCACTAATAGCCTTTACTGTGAAAGAAGGGAGAGTAAAGACTATCGATGAATGAGAGTTCACTGGCAGGATGAGAATCAGGTCAAGCTCAATCACCGAAACCTATTTCTTCTTAAACTGATCCCTTATTCATCAAGTGGTTCAGGTCAAAACTCAAGATGAATGAGAGTTTACAGTAGGGGAGAG
>NW_019656161.1:0-404 GCF_002806865.2 Cucurbita pepo subsp. pepo
TTCAAATTTCGAACCAGGGTTCTGAGAAGAAGAAGAAGAAGAAGATGAAGAAGAAGAAAGAGATGGAGTGAGAGATTTGAAGGGAATTAAGGGGTTTTATAGGGGAAATTATATAGAACTGGGGAGTTGTATGAAAAAAAATAAAGAAATTGAAGGGTTTAAATGAAAGTTTGATGGGTTTTGTTGATGTTTATGAAAACNCCCAATACGAGCATAGCTCAACTGATATAAACGTTAGATTAAACCTAAAGAAGTTTATGGGAATCTCATTACCAATACGAGCATAGCTCAATTGATATAAACGTTAGATTAAACATAAATAAGTTTATGGAAACTCTAATTTCATCTAATTGCCAATACGAGCATAGCTCAACTGATATAAACGTTGAATTAAACATAGAGGA
>NW_019656162.1:0-404 GCF_002806865.2 Cucurbita pepo subsp. pepo
TATTTCGTTAGAAACAGTATCCCGAACTCTTTCTCCGTATGAGTGTCGACCCGGCTGTTGTTGCTAGAAAACAAAGGAAAAGAGATGGGGAAGGGATGAGGATGTTGTTGCTCGCAAACAAAGGAGGAAGGGATGGCAAACAAAGGAAAATGGATGGCAAACAAAGGAAAAGAGATGAAGTTGTTGCTATTGGCAAACAAAGGAAAAGGGATGGAGAAGGGATGGGGCTGTTGTTGTTGGGAAACAAATGAAAAGGGGGAAGTTGTTGGCAAACAAAGGAAAATGGATGGGAATGGATGGGAAGGGATGGGACTATTGTNTGAAAAGGGGGAAGTTGTTGGCAAACAAAGGAAAATGGATGGGAATGGATGGGAAGGGATGGGACTATTGTTGGCAAGAAAAGG
>NW_019656163.1:0-404 GCF_002806865.2 Cucurbita pepo subsp. pepo
TCCCTCTTCGTGACGCTTCAGCTTGAACACCCATTTGAGCCGTATGGCTCGATGTTTTGGCGGAATATCCTCCAGACTCCGCGTCTTGTTGTCAATGATAGACATCATCTCTTCCTACATTGCCTTCAGCTCGCACGAGTTCTTCTCTTGTTTGGCGAAAGATTTTGTTTCATCCGCGCTGATGGCATGCAATTCGACACCTCTTCTTCGAGGTCGTGCGCCGCCAGTCCCGGTGGTTCACCTTCTCCTAATAGGTCTTCAATATTTCGGTGCCTGGCTGTCAGACCATCATCGTGATCGACATCCATAAATAACTAGAGCAACTAGTCACAATGTCCATTCCTCCATTATAGCNTTGATAATTTTTTTTAATATACATAACAATCATCCAGATTGCCTTTGGA
>NW_019656164.1:0-404 GCF_002806865.2 Cucurbita pepo subsp. pepo
TGAGTTGTTTGAAAGAAAAACAAGAGTCCCCATAAAAATAGCAAAAATAGAGTTCATTCGAGGGGCAGTCATTCCTAATAGGCCAGCTTATAGAGNTATAGAGTCAACCTAACTAAGACTAAAGAAATTCATAGGTCAGTAGAGGAGCTCATGGAGAAGGGCTATATACGAGAGAGTTTGAGCCCATGTTCTGTACCAGTCTTATTGGTCCCAAAGAAAGATGGAACGTGGTGCATGTGCGTGGATTGTAGAGCCATCAACAAAATCACAGTGTGGCAACACTACTTATGGCCTAGAGAATTTGTGATCTACTCTGATCATGAAAGCTTGAAGTATATTAAGGGTCAAAGCAAACTGAACCACAGGCATGCAAAGTGGATGAAGTTTATTGAAACATTTTCGTA
>NW_019656165.1:0-404 GCF_002806865.2 Cucurbita pepo subsp. pepo
TTCTTGGGAACAACCTTAAACATCTCCTCGAGTTATCACCCTCAAACCGATGGACAGGCAGAACGGTTCAATTGCTTGCTCGAAGAATACTTATGTCACTTCGTCGACGCTCGCCAAAAGAACTGGATACAATTGTTAGATGTCGCCCAATTTTGCTTCAATTGTCAAACAAGCTCATCTACAGGGAAGAGTCCCTTCGAAATTGTAAGTGGACGACAACCGGCCTTACCCCATATTATTGATCATCCTTATGCNGCCAAAGGAAACAGATTGTACGTCCCAAGAACGGGGGGAACTGAGGAAAAAGCTCATTCAGGAATGTCATGATACCTTATGGGCCGGACACCCTGGGTGGCAAAGAACATACGCCCTAATAAAGAAGGGGTACTTCTGGCCAAACATGC
>NW_019656166.1:0-404 GCF_002806865.2 Cucurbita pepo subsp. pepo
CTAAAACTTGAATTTGTAGCCTTAGACCACTCAACCATCCTAACTATTTATTATGAGATCTAACATTGGTTGGAGAGGGGAATGAAACATTTCTTCTAAGGATAGGGAAACCTCTCCCTACTAGACGCGTTTTAANCGACGATATGTAACGGGCCAAAATAGACAAATATTTGCTAGCGATTGGAGAGCGAAACCCAACATTTTCTATAAGGTTGTGGATACCTCTTCCCAGTAGACGTATTTTAAAATCATGACACTGATGGTGATACGTACTTAGCCAAAGTAGCCAATATCTGATAGCAGTGGGCTTGGTTTGTTACAAATTGTATTAGAGCCAGTCATTGAAAGGTGTGCCAACAAGATTGCTGGACACACAATGGGGTGCATTGTGAGATCCCACACCG
>NW_019656167.1:0-404 GCF_002806865.2 Cucurbita pepo subsp. pepo
CATTATAAAAAAACCGAGTCATGATCGACGTTTTTTGAAACATTTGTGGGAAATTGTTAGATAAGGTTTGATGATTTAGAATAGAATGTCGAAGAAACGGAGTGCATAAAACAGTAAAAGATTGCTTCAAATCGACCCCTAACTCGGAAACACTTATTTGGGTATTTTGTAATACGTTCTAAAAAAATAGAGTCACGGTCGACGTTTTTTGAAACTTAATCTTGGAATGATTAGAACAGTAAAAGGTTGCTTCAAATTGACCCCTAATTCACATACTCTAATATGGGACGTTTAAAGTACGTGCTTCGAAAACCGAGTCACGGTCAACATTTTNAATCTTGGAATGATTAGAACAGTAAAAGGTTGCTTCAAATTGACCCCTAATTCACATACTCTAATATGGG
>NW_019656168.1:0-403 GCF_002806865.2 Cucurbita pepo subsp. pepo
GGATGGAATAGAGTGATGAGAGAATGTTTGAAGAAGAAAGTGAAACAAAATTTCGAGTGTATCATAAGCAAGCAAATGGTTGGGATAATGATATCAATATGGGTTCGAAGTGATCTTCATCCATTCATTAGGTATCCAAGTGTGTGTTGCATTGGGTGTGGGATCATGAGCTGCCTTGGGAACAAGGTATTATTATACAACATATTTCAACATAATTTCTTGATCTCATGACTCAACAAAGCTTCATTCTTATGGGTTCAGGGATCGGTATCAGTAAGATTTGGGCTGCATGAAACAAGCTTTTGCTTTGTGTGCACTCATTTGGCATCAGGAGGAAAGGAAGGAGACCAGAAGAACAGAAATGAAAATGTTCGTGACATATTATGTCGCACTACCTTTCCCA
>NW_019656169.1:0-403 GCF_002806865.2 Cucurbita pepo subsp. pepo
TATCTATCCTTCCCTTATTTATTGAGGTAAACTCGGTAAAGTTATTCCATTGCCTTCCTTGAACCTATAGATTCTTGATCCGGAACCTATTCCGTAAACTCAATCACTACTGAACCTATTGATTTCTTTCTTCTTTCTCCTTAACTCCTTCTTCTTTTCCGAGATTCCCTTTCCTTATTTCCGGAGAGTAGACTGAAATCCTCCCTTTTCGAGTCGAGCTGCTTCATAGTGTTTACTTAAGTGCTGCAGAACCTTTTCTTCTTTTTCTTCTTCTTCCTTCCCTGCTCAATCACCTATTTATTCTCGAACTGTAAACTCTTGATCTGATCTTTTTGCTTATTCGAGAACTGTAAACTCTTGACCTGATCTTTCTGCTTATTCGAGTGAGTCAGGAAAGCCGAAA
>NW_019656170.1:0-403 GCF_002806865.2 Cucurbita pepo subsp. pepo
AAAAAAAAAATAAAATAAAAGAATTTTCTGAGTCCAAGGAATGGATCATGTCAATAAAATGTTTTGTCTTTTTTTTCACCGTCAAACAATATTATAAATCTAAATTATTCTAACAAATATTTCCAAAACCTAATTGAGATTTCAGTATAATTTTCTATTTTTATATAATTATGTAAACGGAATAGAGCAAGCGTAGGGACAAAATGGGCATGACTTATATGAAAATAAAATACAATAAATGATATACATTATTTTTAATAATTGGTCAAACCAAAATTTCTTTCAACTTCTAATTTAAATTATGCTAATTATATTTAAAAAAGGAGTAACAAAAATAACATTAAAAAAGACAATATATTAAATTTAAAGCTTAATTACAAAAAGAAAAAAAAAAAAGAAAATA
>NW_019656171.1:0-403 GCF_002806865.2 Cucurbita pepo subsp. pepo
GGCATTCTCAATGATACCCATTGTGCTGAAAGCCTCAATATGGGATATCGAGGGTGGTCTACTCAGCCTGATCCAAATTGACCAAATTGATACTAACTCAAAGCCTCAACTTTTTTGCTCTAAGTTTATTCCAATGTCTTCATGAAAACAAGATCCAAAAGTTTTGTGAGTCGAACCAAGGCCTAGATAGATGTATAAAACAGAGGTGGGTGAATGAATGAAGGCCTAGATAGATCTATAAAGAAGACCAACCAAGACCTACCTGATAAAGCCCATTGTGATTGAATGCCCAATATGGGTTTGCATGGCTTGCTCTAGCACCTCGAGCCAAACTAACCAGACCAATCCTTTTGAAAACCCCAAGTCATGCAAACCCATATTGGGCAGGTGGGTCATCAAGATA
>NW_019656172.1:0-403 GCF_002806865.2 Cucurbita pepo subsp. pepo
AATACTCCACGAAACCTACGAGCAACAGACCTACATACATGTTACTATGCAGATTTACATTCATCATTGGAAGTGAAGAAAAGATTACATACGCAACTTGGAAAGTCGAACCGAACTAAAAGGAAAAAAGAGATACAGAGAGAGAAATTCTCCAGGAAGCAACAGCGCAGCCGACAGCGGTCCAGAGGTCCAGAGGTCCAGAGGTCCAGAGAGAGAGGAGAGGAGATTCGAGCCACAGATCGAGAGAGAAGATTGATTATAAAGACGAAACAGAGAGTACGTACCGATTCAAGAGAGAAGGAGAGAGAGGTTGAAATTAATGGAAGAGGGAGAATTGGAAAGAGCAACCATGGATGAACACAGAAAATTGGAGGTGACGGGAAATCGAAGATAGTGAAAGCCA
>NW_019656173.1:0-403 GCF_002806865.2 Cucurbita pepo subsp. pepo
AAAAGAATCAGCGAGTCCATACTCCAAGGAGTTGTGAAACAGAAATGCAAACCTGAAGTTGATTTCTGACTCGCTCCAATTTGAATTCCTGAATATAAGAAATTTATATTTAAAGATAGAGTTTTAAGGTTTACTTCGAATAATTGTGACCTTGATTTTTCTCCAACAAGATGTCAAAATACCTGTTCTTGAAGAGCCTCTCTCAGATGAGACACGAGACTCGCCCTTGATGTTTCAACTGCTCTTAGTTGTTCAATGCAGTCCCTCAAAATGGTATGATGTCCCCGCAGATCCTCTGCAATTGAAGTTCCATGGTATTGCCCTGTGTAGTTAAAAAAAACTATAAAGCTCCTCCGAAAACGTCTCAACATAATTGAGAACAAGGATCTCTTGGGAATACACA
>NW_019656174.1:0-403 GCF_002806865.2 Cucurbita pepo subsp. pepo
AAGGATATGCCCAAACCATTGGTTAGTGAATCTGATGGGTACGGAAAGGTTCAACAACTTAGAGATTATGCCATGGAATTTTTTCTACGTTTATGTAAGATAACAAAAGGTCACACTGCCATTCGAGTAGTGGTGGATTGTTGCACTCACAAGCTTACACATGTTACTTTGGATAAAGTCTCGATCGTATGGGGAATATGCAAAAAAATTTCAGGTTTACAAACTATGTTATTTCTATTTTCTTGTTTTAAATTAAATGTGCAAGTCTATGGCTTCATTTGTAAATGTTTCATTTCAATGTCCGCATATGTTAATTAAGTCATGCATGTAGTGACGTCTCTAATTAGGGTAAGAAAATTATGGGCGTTATTGTTGGTATTAGAGCCAGTCACCGAGCGGTGTA
>NW_019656175.1:0-403 GCF_002806865.2 Cucurbita pepo subsp. pepo
CTGAGGGTATCGGGCCGTTTGGCTTTGGCTGTGGATTTGCTACATATCTCGACCACCGTGAGTCCTATTGGCTTGCCGCACACTTCCATGATGCCTTAGTGTCTCAGACGTACCTATAAACACAAATCCCATTTTACACCTCAATTTTCCATAACCCCAAACATGCCGATGGAAAAATAATTACGACGAGGCAAGCCCACAAATCCCTCTGTACTCTTGGATTCGTTGGTCGTCTTTCCTATGGCGTGAGTAAGTCCTCCTTTGATTGTAAAACCCAAATCGAAGTTCACCGACATTGCGTTTCGAGGGATTAACCATCGTTCGTCTTCTCCTTTTTCCTTTATGTATACCACACTTTTATCTCTGCAGGTGAGGTTTGAAGAATGGCTACCCACCTAGAAGA
>NW_019656176.1:0-403 GCF_002806865.2 Cucurbita pepo subsp. pepo
CTTGCCGCCGTGCACAATGTGTTTCACGTATCCATGCTGCAAAAGTACACTCCAGACCATACTCATGTAATCGAGCATGAGATGCTTCCCCTTCAGGAAGATCTGTTTTACGAGGAGAAGCCTAGCAGAATTTTGGCTTGAGACACTAGGCGGTTGCGCAACAAAGATATTCCCTTGGTAAAGGTCTCATGGGGTAACTGTTGTGAGAAAGAGGCAACTTGGGAAAGAGAAGAGGTTGTGAGGAAAGCTTATCCCGAACTCTTCCAAGATAGCAACGCAGCTCCAGCGAGGCGACAACACATGTAACTTGCAAAGCCGAGCCGAACCGCAAACGCGAGCCGAGCCGAGCCGAACTGGACCGACCGACCCTGTTAAATTAAGATGCGAAGAGAGCCTACAAGTA
>NW_019656177.1:0-403 GCF_002806865.2 Cucurbita pepo subsp. pepo
TAGAGATGATGAGTGCGGACGCGCACCTTATGATGACCGCGAATGCGCATAGGTGCAAATGCACACAGATGAGGGTGTTCATGAGGCGCATGACACTATGGGGTTCCGCTGATCTCCGGACGTCCCTACAGATTAGCTTGACCAGAGGGTCCAGGGGGTGTGCGAGCGCCCTGGGGATTCACACTCGCACGTGTGAGTCATGTGTAGCAAAGTACTACACATCCAATTTGTCCGAGACTGGAGGCCACCCCTAAGATGATTAGAGATAGGTCCCTAAATCATGATTGCATGTGTTTGCATTTGCATGGCCCCTATAGTGGGGCCACTTACTGAGTATTCTTTGAAATACTCAGGCCGTGTGCCACATCATTTTTCAGGTAAAGGCAAGGCGCACTTGTACGGA
>NW_019656178.1:0-403 GCF_002806865.2 Cucurbita pepo subsp. pepo
TCGTACGTCGTGTTATGATGGGTTTGGAAATCTTCTCAAAAGTCCACCATCTTTTTATAGTTTCATTACAATGCAGTGTAACATAATGGTATGTAGTTTTTTTTTCAAATGAACAACGTTCGTCTATTCTTGTGTCTTGTTACAAATTTGACGATGCATATGTTCGAAACCTCAAATCTTGTTTCACCTGTGTCACTTGCATGAAATCATAATAAACCCTTAACTTCAAAATTTTCATGACGAAAAATTAAAGAGAGTAATATTAACACTCAAGTTTTAAATGACAATTTTGATGAAAAAGGTAGAGACCTCAATTTAATGAAAATATTGATTTCAGTGTAAGAGCCCAAGTACGCCGCTAGTAGATATTATCTGTTTTGAATTGTTATGTATCGCCGTCAGC
>NW_019656179.1:0-403 GCF_002806865.2 Cucurbita pepo subsp. pepo
TTGAAATTAATTATTCAAATTAATTGTTGAATCAAAATGAATAAATTCAAAATGTTGACTTCATTTAATGGAAAAATCCATGTTTGAATCCATGTTTGAGTTAGTGGAATTTTGAGGTGTCAATATTTGGTTTAACCAAACTTACATGCTTGCCAAATAAACCCCACAAATTTCAGTGAAATTTTGAGTGTCAAAATTTGGTGAACTCAAACTTGCATGCTTGCCACATAATCCCAAACATTTGAGTGGAATTTTGAGTGTCAAAATTTGGTGATTTCAAATTTGCATGAACATGCAAACATGACTCTATAAATAGAGTGATCATGGTACATGGAAGGTCTTCCTTGGGAAAAAACCTTGAGAAAAACCTCTCACAAACTCTCTTATATGAACCAAGAGACAT
>NW_019656180.1:0-403 GCF_002806865.2 Cucurbita pepo subsp. pepo
CTAAATCAAATCAAAAACTAAATCTAACTCATAACTCTAACAGAGATTTAGTTAGATACTATTGACAGCAATCTAAACAAATACGTGATCTTTAACAATTGCTGCTAATTCTAGTTTTGACATGCAAGTCTATTACCCAAATCTCTCTTGTATGTGCAATTTGTGATCAATGTGGCCCTCCATGCCACACTAAGTATGTGTTCATCCTGACTAAGAAGTACCCTTCGTGCTTCTTCTTACTCTGGAATAGGGGTGTTTCTCCTTTTATGGCGTTTTTCTGTTGTCTAATTTCTTCTATGGCTGCTTCTTAGACTAGGAGGAGTTTCTATTTAACCTCATCTTTTGCCTCGAGAGGACCTACTACACTTTTTGTTTTTTTAATCTTCTAATGGTGCATGGTGGC
>NW_019656181.1:0-403 GCF_002806865.2 Cucurbita pepo subsp. pepo
TATTTTATAATTCATAACAGTTTTTAAACATTTAAAAAAAAAAATAATAATACCAGGGTAAAAAACCCAACATTTTTTCAAGTTTGATGCTAAGATTATAATGTTGATATGTTTTGGGTGTTATTTACTAAAATTGGAAGTTGATCTGATCCATTTGGTTGTCGAGTTATTTACTCGATCTCCGGCAAACCTATTGTCAACTTCTTTAAGATGTGAGTTTATCTGATTTAGACGGAAAAAAAAATTGAGTTTTTGTCTAAAGAAGGCACTCTCTCAAATAGAATCTATTCCAAACATATATATGTCCTTCTTTGCTTCTTTTTCAACTTTCTCAAAATGGAATCTATTCCAAACATATAGGCCATATTTCTAGTCTGGAATATTTAAATTTTTCATTTTTAGA
>NW_019656182.1:0-403 GCF_002806865.2 Cucurbita pepo subsp. pepo
CCAACACATGCGAGCGTAAATCGTCCGGGCGCTCGCCTGGATCCTTTAATCAAGCTTATCTGTAATGACGTCTGGAAGTCAGCGGAACCCGATAGTGTCATGAACTATTCAAACTTGATAGTTTTGCTAATTATCATAGGTTTAATGTATGGAGCACAATTACGAGTATGAACTATTTATTGGGCTATTTTTCTTGAGACTTAACCTCTACCGGAGAAAGGAGAGACTTAAAATATAAATATATCTAAGAATAGCTGATCGCTTGTGGATGTATAGAATAAAATGATGTAAAATTCACAAGAATAAGTGCAAGTATACACTATCACAAGTACCAAGTAATAAGTAAATTATCGATTCTACAGGGAACCTATCTTTTTTTATTAATTTTATCGCTGGAAATTGA
>NW_019656183.1:0-403 GCF_002806865.2 Cucurbita pepo subsp. pepo
CTGCTTCAATAGAAAACTCATTGCACAAGTTGCAATCTCAAGTTCCATCCAAGAGTTGCAGCAAATAGAGAGCGAAATAACACGCTGCTATACACGTGAAATGAAAAGGAGCGGAAGCAACCTGTAAAGCTCTTCGAAGCTGAGCCCGCTAGCGTTATGATTGTATATCTCGTGAATTGCATGTTCCAAAATCTTCCACGTCTTCTCAGCATATTTCGGATCCACCACGACCCGGTGCTTAAAGGCCTCTATCTGGAAATTCCTCTTCTTCTGCGCACTCATGGCTTCCAAAGATCGGATCCCAGAAAACCCTTAATCTTAATTGGATGGTCGAACCCTCCAACGAAGCCCTAGGTTTTGGAAAGACGCAGACGGATCAATTTTCACGGAAAGAGCAAGCAAC
>NW_019656185.1:0-403 GCF_002806865.2 Cucurbita pepo subsp. pepo
TGTGAATGCCCAAATCAAAAGAGCTATAAGCTTTTTGGTCTGTCCTTTGCATACACAAAACCCAAATGCTTAATCTAAAACTCAAGTTGATAGGTTTGGAGTTTTTTGTTCTTCTTTTTGTGTGTGTATTCCCAATAGTAACCCGATGAAACTTGATAACCTGTGATTTCTGTCATTTGGTTTCTCATTTATCTTACTTCTCTAAAATTCAGGTTCCGGGCAGATTGTGTTTAGCTGGAGTAATAGCTACTAGAGATTAAGTATATCATCATGTCACAAAAGGCACTAGACTACGAGTCGATTAATGAAAATGTGAAAAAGGCTCAGTATGCTGTGAGAGGAGAATTGTATCTGCGAGCTTCTGAGCTTCAAAAAGAAGGGAAAAGGGTATGCTTTGATTGTT
>NW_019656186.1:0-403 GCF_002806865.2 Cucurbita pepo subsp. pepo
AGTTTAGCATTCCGTATATGGGTGTGTAAATGTCTCTATAGCAGACGCGTTTTAAAACTGTGAGGCCGACGACGATATGTAACGGATTAAAATAGATAATATCTACTAATTGTTGGACAAACGAACAAAACAATCCTATAAGCGGCAAAAACCTCTCTCTAATAGTCGTGTTTTAAAACTGTGAGGCTGACGACGATATGTAACGGATTAAAATAGATAATATCTACTAATTGTTGGACAGAGGAACGAAACAATCCTAATAAGCGGCAAAAACCTCTCTCTAATAGTCGAGTTTTAAAACTGTGAGGCTGATGGCAATACCAAATAGAAAAAATGGACAATGTCTGCAGTCTAGTTCCTTAGACCTGTTGGGTTTTATGTCCTAAAACTCATAGTTTGTAAA
>NW_019656187.1:0-403 GCF_002806865.2 Cucurbita pepo subsp. pepo
CCAAACACGCTTAACTTTATAGTTCTTATGATTGAGGAATCAAATATGTATATGATACAAATCGATAAGACAACCCTAATCCTGAGCACAAGGATACGAGCTTTTGTTGATAACCCTTGAATAAGAGAAATTAGCATCTCTTCATATAAAATTCGAATCAACCAAGAAACAAGGCTAAAATTAAATTACCTCTTACGANAACTAAGATTCGAAACCTTATTCTAAATTGAGTCATTCAGCAATTGAACTTAATCAATGACTTAGATGCAATTCTACCACAAATATTGCTTGAAACTCAGAAATGACACAGAAGAAGATGTTTGTATTTCTAAAAAAAACGTCTTAATTATATATATATATAAATAAAGTAAGTGATATTATTGCAAATAGAGGCATGTTTATG
>NW_019656188.1:0-403 GCF_002806865.2 Cucurbita pepo subsp. pepo
TGTAAAGCTGTGTGCCACAAGAATAAGTTGCTGTCTTTTTGATTATTTCATTGTTTGCTCAATTATTAGTAGACCCATTCTAAATCTTTGAAATTTAAGATCTCCCTCACCATTTTTATTTTTATTTTTATTTTTATTAATTTTTTTTTAAGAATAATGCTACGATACCATGTTAAGAATGATACTATGATACTATGTTNAAACGTTCGAGAAACATGGGTATGATCAAAAGTTCCAGTGCAGATCGAACGTCCGAGAAACATGGGTATGATCAAAACTAAATCTATAAATAAGAAAATACTCGAAATCCTAAGAATAAAGATAAGATATATCAATGACGGGAAGAACTAACTTATCGATTACTTGTACTAACAAAAGCTTTAGTTTGAAGATAAATATTAAT
>NW_019656189.1:0-403 GCF_002806865.2 Cucurbita pepo subsp. pepo
ACTCCTTTCCCTTAAGGTAAAGCTGCTTCGCTCCTTCACCTTGTAAACTCGGTTTCACAGTAGAGCTCCTTCACCTCGTAAACTCGGTTTCACAGCAGAGCTCCTGAACCTCGTAAACTATTGGTCGAGTGTCTTCGGTCCTACACCTATTTATTCCGGAATAGTAAACACTCAATCAACTCCTTATGAATTAGCCGCTTTACTGTCAAGTTACTCCTTCCCCTTTGACTAAACTCCTTATGAATGAGAGTAGAGTGAACCAAAAGTCAAGNACCAGAACGAAAGAAAGAGAAGCGACTGAACCCGAACCACCCATTTATTCTTTATCCTTATCCTACGGATTTCACTCCTCTCCCTTTGGTCGAGCTGTTGAACTCCTCTCCCGTAAGGTCGAGCGGTTTCA
>NW_019656190.1:0-403 GCF_002806865.2 Cucurbita pepo subsp. pepo
CTGTCTGTCTGTCTGTTGCAATAGACTGTTGCTTATTAGTTATATGCTTCATAGTATTGGTTGTCAGGTCATTGGGATCGATAATTTAATAAATATAATGAAAGTAGCAATAGAAAAAGGGATTTATAGCTGAACAATTCACATTCTGGACAAAGGTTTGGGCAAAATGTGAATCCACAGAGAAGGAAGGAGTGGGCGTGGGAGCNAAAGGTGGGAATTTTTCACATCACTTACACTGTTGTTCGTGGAATTTTTTGCGTTTGCTTTGTTCTAACTTCAAATTCTATAATGATCCGTGAACTCCCATGTTCCTAAGGGAGCATTTTTTGAGATCTCTCTCTAAAACCCACTTTCAAAAAATTAATCAAGTTTCAAATATTTTGGAACCCATAATGGTTTATAG
>NW_019656191.1:0-403 GCF_002806865.2 Cucurbita pepo subsp. pepo
ATTTTTATTTTCTAGAAGTTAATTATGGTAGGGATAGAAGAGTTATTTTTATTTTCTAGAAGTTAATTACGAAGTTGAATTGAAGAAAAAAGAATAGAAGTTATTTTTATTTTCTAGAAGTTAATTACGGTAGGGATAGAACAAAAAATAATAGAATTAAAATAATAGAATTAAAATAATAGAATTACTATAGAGAGAAAAAAGAATAGAAGTTATTTTTATTTTCTAGAAGTTAATTACGAAGTTATTTTGAGTTCTTATTAATAGAATTAGTATAGAGAGAAGAAAAAAGAACAGAAGTTATAAAAAGAATANTTATTAATAGAATTAGTATAGAGAGAAGAAAAAAGAACAGAAGTTATAAAAAGAATAGAAGTTATTTTTATTTTCTAGAAGTTAATTA
>NW_019656192.1:0-403 GCF_002806865.2 Cucurbita pepo subsp. pepo
TTTCATTCCTCTAGTCTCTACTCTCTACACAAATGTTTCTCTGTTTTTCACTCTTTTAGCAGTGATGCTTATATTTTGTTCATCATGAACTCACAATTGTCACGTCTTGTTAGCCTTGAAGACTGATTTCGTTGACAAGTCCAAAGGAAGTACAGTCAGANCAGATGCTCAAATTTGCCAGAGACCTTATCGGCTCAGCATGGCGGCTTGGCAGCTTGGCTTCTCGGCTTAGATGGCTCGGTATACGTATAATATATCGATTTCTAGATTTCCAACCCTTCTAAAGCCATTTTCGACCTTATCTAAGCCATTTGAGGTCAGTAAAACTCCTTTTTACCAAGTTTAATTAGCTTAGGGGCTTGTATTGGAATTAATCATAATGTTTAGTTAGGTTAAGTTATTA
>NW_019656193.1:0-403 GCF_002806865.2 Cucurbita pepo subsp. pepo
TGGCACATAGCGGTGCATGCGGTCCCTCAGCTCGGCTCGGCACAAACGGTTCAGCGTCTCCCAGCAACTGTTCGGCTCGACTCACCGTTTTTCTACCCGATTTCTACTGTTTTGACCCTCCTAAATCTATTTTTGGCCTCGATTAAGGTATTCGAGGTCGTTTTAGAGTCATATTTCACATTTATTGAATTATTGGTAAATTAATTGTGAAATACTNAGTGTGATAGGAAACAAACCCCAGTAACGTAGGAAATAGCTCTCACGGAACGGGAGTTTATGTTTAGCTAATTAGGGAGTACTCCGGCCAAGGCCAACCAAGTAAGTAGCCTTGCTATAGGATAGACTAAAGATTGTTTGATTTTTGATGATGTATGAGTATGACGTGCTGTGATGTATGTTAGAT
>NW_019656194.1:0-403 GCF_002806865.2 Cucurbita pepo subsp. pepo
AGCTTTTAAGTCTAATTGCAGGTATTTTATGCTTTTTTTTTACCCCTGCCTTTTTAAACCATGAATTACTGGAAGATTCTTAACTTCAAGTCGAATCGAGATCAAAGGAAACAAAACTTTTCATTGGTTTAATAGAAAGAGACTAAAAAACTCGAAAATTACAAACTCTACAAAAGCATGGAGAAAAAACTGAAAAACAATAAAACAAATAAAAGCAACAGAAAAATAAAAATATTCCAATTAATAGATAAACCCTGAACAGANGACGAGCTGAAGAAAAAAAAGAACCTTTGATTCCTTTCAGACCATAATTTTGGGTGAAGAGCTTTAACCGTGATGGACCAGAACAACTTCGATTTAGAAACCAAAGACGACCCTATTTAGCCAATGAAGAATGTATCCT
>NW_019656195.1:0-403 GCF_002806865.2 Cucurbita pepo subsp. pepo
ACGAAGAGATCCTGAATCAACCCATTAAATACTTTTAAACTTCAGTAACCAAATAAACACAAACTTAATAATCAAGAACGACTAGCTGTCTTGAATAACCGTAAATGAACTCCTACCCGATCTATCAATCACGACCCTTCACAATGGTATGGTATGATATTGTCCACTTTGAGCATGAGCTCTCATGGCTTTGTTTTGGGCTTCCCCTGAGACCTATGGAGCCCTCGAACAGCCTCCCATTACTCCAGGCTCGACTCCTTTCTAGGAGTTCTTGAACAAAATACACCCTTTGTTCGACACTTGAGTCACNTTAACATGACTAACTTAAGGGCATGACTCTGATACCATGTTTGGCATCACAAATCTCCACAATGGTATGATATTATCCACCTTAAGCATAAGC
>NW_019656196.1:0-403 GCF_002806865.2 Cucurbita pepo subsp. pepo
TTCACTTTTTCCATTTTCATCACATTATTGATGAATATAGACTTCCACTTTCATCTAATTATTTGTATGTACATTAGGAATTGTATTTTCAATATGTAAATTAAGCTAGGATGACAGAGCTCATGTAAATTGTAAGGGCTCAAGTCACTAAACCCTCAACTCCAACTTGTTTCACCACTGGTTCCTTAGCAAGAGTCTCAGAACTTTCTTGAGTATCCGCTACAACATCACTATGTGAATCTTTCACCAACTCAACCTTAGCTCCCACTTGCTTCACCTCTAATTTCTTAGCAANGCTCAACCTCAGCTCCCACTTGCTTCACCTCTAATTTCTTAGCAACAGTCTCAGGAGTTTCTCGAGCATCTGCTACAACATCACTCTGTGAATTGTTCTGCAACTCAA
>NW_019656197.1:0-403 GCF_002806865.2 Cucurbita pepo subsp. pepo
CTTTGGATGATATCAAGAGAAAGAAGAGAGTGACTTTACCGTTTTCCTTTCCCATCTTGGATCGCATACTAAATCTCTTTACGTTCTCCGTTTCTGGTCAAGAGAAAGAAAGTAGGAGTAGCGGGTACTATTGGCGACCTCTTCTTGCCCTCTTCCTATATGACGGGGGTTGAGGCGAGAAATGGCTTGNTGAGAAATGGCTTGAACGGGGAGTCGTGCCCATTCTCTCTCCGGGCCAACCTTACACAACGAAGGATGAATTCTTATCGAAGCGTATACGAGCGAGCGGAGCCCAGGGAACGGGGAAACCCTAGAAAAGAAANAAGCGTATACGAGCGAGCGGAGCCCAGGGAACGGGGAAACCCTAGAAAAGAAAGATCGTCGCTGCAAAATGGATTTGAGT
>NW_019656198.1:0-403 GCF_002806865.2 Cucurbita pepo subsp. pepo
TTCACAAGGTGTTTTCAACTTCTTTTAGGTAATTGAACTTTCGAGTCCATGCAATTGGTTGTTTTAGTATCAGTTTAAGAAGATAGAGGAGAGAAGAGAGACTTTGTTAGAAATTCTCCCATAGGTAATCCCCCAATGTGTTTTCAACTTGTTTTATAGGTCGAATTTTAAAATCAAACCACAACAAAATTTACTTCTATCTAGCAAAATTATTATTTTTTGTTTGAAACAAGATTATTCCCACCTTTTTCTAAAATTAAATTTGACTCTAGAATAGATTTTAATAGTTTTGTTAATTAAATTTNATTTTTTGTTTGAAACAAGATTATTCCCACCTTTTTCTAAAATTAAATTTGACTCTAGAATAGATTTTAATAGTTTTGTTAATTAAATTTTCTTTAAA
>NW_019656199.1:0-403 GCF_002806865.2 Cucurbita pepo subsp. pepo
AAGTAAATAAAAAGTCTTAAAATACATTAATGGAATACAATGACTCTAAATTACTCTAAATTGTAATCTACGCAAAATTTATAACATGAAACTTCATTCTTCTTCAATGTGGCATGAATTGAAATATCTTTTGATAATTTCAACAATATTTTCTTCCCATCTTCATTGAAGCANCCCAATTGATGTGGGATCTCGGGAGAGGTTTCCACACCCTTGTTGTAAGAGCCTAGGCCCATTAGCAAATATTGTCCTCTTTAGACTTTCTCTCTCAGGCTTCCCCTCAAGGTTTTTAAAAGTGGTAGGTTTCCACACCGTGGATGTTTCGTTCTCTTCCCCAACTGATGTGGGATCTCACACTTCTGAAGAATGTTTCGTTATACTCCCTAACCGATGTGGGATCTCA
>NW_019656200.1:0-402 GCF_002806865.2 Cucurbita pepo subsp. pepo
ATCCAAGACGAAGAAGAAGAAGAAGAAGAAGGAAAAACAGAGCCGATTTCCTCTTTCTTTGCCGGTTCGATCGAATTATTTATTTGGTGCATTTTTTTCATGCTTCAAATTTATTTTAATTTATAAACATTTTTTTAATAAGAAAAATAAAATAAACATTGTCACCATGATTCTCGGCTTGAAATTTGAAAAGGGCAACAGCTAAAAAATTTATGCCATTAAATGTATTTAGTTAAAGCTTTCCACCAAAAGTATATTTTGCGAGATTAGTCCTCAATCTTTCACCTATTTTATAATAGGTCCCTAAATTAAAAAAAAAAAAAATGTCAAATATGCTATTAAATTTTTTATTTTAGCTCTAACTAATTTCTAGTTAATATTATTGTAAAATTAACTGACATT
>NW_019656201.1:0-402 GCF_002806865.2 Cucurbita pepo subsp. pepo
GGTGTGGTTGGAGCTTGTTGGATCTCATTTTTCCTTGTGGCAATGACAGAGTAGGTGAAGTGGTCGATGACTTTGATGGACTTCTGAAGAAGAGCTTCGGACCCCAAATTCAGAAATCTTTTAATCTTCCAGAAAGGATCGATGAAGCGAAGGGTGACAATCATGTTGGCTGTGTCAAAGGCCTTGGCGAACCCATTTTCTGGCAAATTTGGAGCCAATGATCCAATTTCAACCCCGAATCCCACCTTGCATATGGAGTCCAAAGTCATTCTCATCAGCAATTCCTGCACCAATAATTTCAACCATGGTTGAGGATGATGCTCATACTATACCATTGTGGAGAGTCGTTATTTCTAACATGGTATCAAAGTTATGCCCTTAACTTAGCTATGTCAATAGAAT
>NW_019656202.1:0-402 GCF_002806865.2 Cucurbita pepo subsp. pepo
ATTTAATACACTAGTTTATTAGTTTCATTTAATATTTATTCTCATTCTCAGGAAGAAAGTTTATATATTTAGATTTCTAAATTGTCTATCCATACAACAAATATAAAAACGGTTTATCAATATAGACATTTATCAATTTTATCCTTATAAATTTCTACCATTAAAATAATTTATCGAGTATAAAAATAATGTATGTGTGATGATATAAAAATTATATATTATAAAAGAAATTATATTTCAATTAATTTATATATTTTTTAATAGATATGTGACACTGAATGTATAAGCCAATAAGAAGATTTGAATGTATAAGCCAATAAAATAAGAAGATTTGAATGTATAAGCCAATAAGATTAGTATATAACGGACCTAATAAATTAATTTGAGAGGTGGTAGAGGTGG
>NW_019656203.1:0-402 GCF_002806865.2 Cucurbita pepo subsp. pepo
CGGTTCAGTTGAACCAACCAAGACTAGACCCACAGTCCAATTGAGCCGGCCTATAAACCAAACACTTGCGGCCCAGCCCAGTAAGCCGAGGCTCAACGATTAGTCTTGGCCCAGTAGACTTCCACAGCCCGCGACCCGAACCACGACCCGAACTAGACTGCAACCCGCGCTTCGACCTGACACTACCGCCCGACGTGGCTTTCTCTGCTGCTGCCACGTGTCACACAGCGGGGCAGGTAGTCCCTCGGCTCGGCTCGCTGCAAACGGCTTGGGCTCCCTCCGGTGACGCTCCGGTGGCTCCTCCGGCTGTTTGGCTCGACTCACCAGTTTTCAGCCCGGTTTCCACTGTTTCGACTCTCCTGGATCTGTTTTCCACCCCGATTAAGGTATCCGAGGCCATTT
>NW_019656204.1:0-402 GCF_002806865.2 Cucurbita pepo subsp. pepo
GTCACGGGTGAATATGATGTGTGAATCATTCCATGTCATGATGCAAACAATAGTGGCCACCCAACAAGCCAATAGCTCGCAATACATACGAGGGTCAAGATAGTTATGAGATTTCAAGCGGTATGTCCCGCGTACCTTCAGCAGGACTGCTGGAGACCCAACAGAGGCACAGGTATGCTATCGTCAATGGAGACGATTTTCTTATTAATGGATTGCCCAGATGATCAAAAGGTGTCCTTTGCATCATTCATGCTGAAAGAAGACGCAAAATTGTGGTAGATGGATAACCAAGAAATTCTTAGCCTCGATGGAAGTGCAATACCATGGTCTCGCTTCAAAGAGGTATTCTTGAAGCAATATTACCCAAAGGTAGTCCGGCTCAGAAAACAACAAGAGTTCACC
>NW_019656205.1:0-402 GCF_002806865.2 Cucurbita pepo subsp. pepo
CAACACATATAATTGAGGACTGCAAACTTTTGGGGTTTCAACATTTACAATGTATGGATATTTGCCATCTCCTGATAAACCTTTGAGCTAATAAGTAAAAACCCAGTGAGAAAGTAGTTCAAAGTCTACCAAGAAAACTTCAATATGTTCAAATTTACCTTCGGCAACTCCGTGCGACGCCTTATAGAAGACGTACTCCACCCAACAACGTCTGTATTTAGTGTCAAGATTTATACATAAACAGACAGACGCCTTATAGAATAATTGGGAAGGAAGCATTGAAGAATTCTAATACGAAAATAGGCAAGTAGAGAAACAATGACAGGATACTATCGTAACGCATATTAGCATACGTAACACGCCGCCTAAACGACTGCAAAGCAGATCTGCAAGAAAGAACCA
>NW_019656206.1:0-402 GCF_002806865.2 Cucurbita pepo subsp. pepo
AAAAGGTTTCTAGATATACTCCGGCGAGAAACATGTTTTCCCATGAACTTTGGAAGGTTATAATTTGTGCTACAGACCACAAAAAGGTATGAACTTGGTCTCTACTTCTTGCTTGAAACTTCATCTAAAGATTTCGTGGAGCAATAGAATCCATTAGATGTCTATATATAGCTGTAAAAAGGTAAAACCAAAGTGGTCTGATAAGAAAAAAATCGAGATTTTTCTAGCTACCAATGAAGAAGATGAAGTCCAAAGTCAAAGGTCAAACTTTAGATTTTTCTAGCTACCAATGAAGAAGATGAAGTCCAAAGTCAAAGATAGGTATATGTTGACCTTCCCTTCTTCCTGACCGGAAAACTAAGGAGTCTGTGGAAGGAAATTTTAGATAATTCGGATACTGGA
>NW_019656207.1:0-402 GCF_002806865.2 Cucurbita pepo subsp. pepo
GATATGGAAAAGGTAACATATATGAAAGTCAAAGAATAAAAGATAATCAATCTTGCAATTAGAAGGAAAGATGAAACTGAAAGTGGCAATAAAAAGTATATTTTAACATTACCTCTGGCGTACAGAAATCTATGTTTCTTGATCCTTCTGAAAATGCCCATGATGATTCATTGCGTCCTGTAATGTTAGTCACAATGTTAGCCACATGTCAAGTGAATTATAATAACTATCTAGTTATGCTAATATAATTACCTCTGAAATGATACAGCAGCCATTAGCCAAATACAACAATACAAGATTAAGTGTTAAAAAATGATATAGCAGCTGTCATACAAATATGACAATACAAGATTAAGTGTTTGAGGTACCCATGAAAGGGCAAGTAAATAAAAAGGAACAACA
>NW_019656208.1:0-402 GCF_002806865.2 Cucurbita pepo subsp. pepo
AGAAGTTTCTACACCCTTATAAGGAATATTTTGTTCCCCTCTCCAACAGACGTGGGATCTCTCAAACTAACTTAGACAAATCAAAGTCTAGACTCTAATATCCTTATTTAAGCATTAGAGTCTAGGTGAAAAGGCGTTAATGCATCAATTTTATAACTCGTCCGCACCTCAGGAACAACATACAAAAAGTAGTCGAAACCAACTTCTAAAAAGTTGCTAAGTTTCCCTGTTGGAGTTACCTACTCGACAGCTAATGCAAGTAGAACCGTATGAGTGATTTTCGTAACGTAAACACGAGTTCGGGTTCTCATCTCCTACCAACCCTTTTGAAAGAGAGGTTGTCAAACCACTCATAGGGATTCAAAAGAAAGAAAAGTCAAAAGATTGTAATCAGAGCAGAAA
>NW_019656209.1:0-402 GCF_002806865.2 Cucurbita pepo subsp. pepo
CTACAGCTAGCTCTAGATCATGCATCGAAAAATTCCACAATAGTAGCAGAGCTAGACACTAGGCAGTGTCCCAACGAGGACGTTGGGCCTTCAAAGGGGTGGACTGTGAGATCCCACGTTGGAGAGGGGAGCTAAGTATTTCTTTATAAGGGTGTGAAAAGTTTTCTTTTTGTATAGACAATGCCTCCTAATCTTTAGGTCAAAGACCACTGCAACTAGCTTAAGATCATGTATTGAAAAATTCCACAATGGTATCAGAGTCAAATACCAGGCGGTGTCCCAACGAGGACGTTGGGCCTCCAAGGGGGGTGAATTGTAAGATCCCACCTTGGTTAGAGAGAGGAGCTAAGTATTCCTTTAGAAGGGTATGAAAACCTCTCCCTAGTAGACGCGTTTTAAAAC
>NW_019656210.1:0-402 GCF_002806865.2 Cucurbita pepo subsp. pepo
TTTTGAAATCTTCAGTGTAAAAAGGAGAACACAATAGAAAAATGCTTTGGGTATAAAAAAGGTTTACCTTCTTCACTGAATTCAATTCCTTCTGAGATTCACCAATCAAATTATCTAAGCTATCTGAGAAGCTTGAGCTATCATGGTCTCCTATCAATCTTCCTTCCACCTCAATAATCTCATCTTGCAGCTTCATACGCTTCACATTATAAATAGATAGGAATTCAGATTCCTGCTTTCCACGATCCTGAAACAAACCAAGGTGCATTTGAAACCAAACAGATAATAGAACAAAATGTTTCCGTTTAACAGAAACACAAAAAATATAAGTAGTACATATATACAGGTGATTATGCAATTAAAAATTACTAGGTAGAATACAGATGAAAAGGAACCTTCCCA
>NW_019656211.1:0-402 GCF_002806865.2 Cucurbita pepo subsp. pepo
AAATTTAACAATGCAGCTGAGGAAGTGTTGTAATCATCCGTATCTTTTTATTTTGGGAGATTATAATATTTGGCGCAAGGAGGAGATCATCAGAGCTTCTGGGAAATTTGAATTACTGGATCGTTTACTCCCAAAGCTACATAGAGCTGGGCATAGAGTCCTGCTTTTCTCACAAATGACCCGTCTTATGGACATTCTTGAAATTTATCTTCAGCTCCACGACTTTAAATATCTGCGACTTGATGGTTCGACAAAGACCGAAGAAAGAGGGGCTTTAGTGAAGCAATTTAATGCCCCAGACTCTCCAGTCTTCATGTTTCTCCTAAGTACTCGGGCTGGTGGTTTAGGTTTGAACTTACAAACTGCAGATACTGTTATTATCTTTGACAGTGATTGGAATCC
>NW_019656212.1:0-402 GCF_002806865.2 Cucurbita pepo subsp. pepo
TTGCAAGAAAAAAATGTCCACAAATAGTCGAAAGTCACTTCACGAATAACGAGACCTTATCTGTTCATCCAATCTTTTATAAAATAATATCCTAAACATTAATATTAAATAAAAAAAAATATAATGAAAATTAGACGTGACATCGTTCTCGACATCATTTACATCATGACTGCATTATCTACTGTCTTAAATTACTGCCGATGTTTTATCTTCACTCATATGGTTTCTAAAAAAATTTATGAAGGGTTGAGTTTCGAATTTACGATCTTGAAAAGAAATTATAAACCGTTTGATTAGTTGACTGTATTCGAATCATTAAATTATTGCTCGATAAAATATCGTATTCAATCATGACATCACGTTTTTAGTTGATTAATTAGTATATCGATTAATGAACAAAAC
>NW_019656213.1:0-402 GCF_002806865.2 Cucurbita pepo subsp. pepo
AAATAGTTATATATAATTTAAACGAATTACAATGTTTTCGAGAACGGTGCTTTCAAAATTCGTGGCGGGAAATAGTTATATATACGAAAGAGGGAGAGGGAATTTTAAAATCCGTCCTCCAAAAATTTTCCGACATTTCAAGTTCGAGCAAATGAACAACGAGCGTCCTCCGATTAGGGTTTTCGGCCAGCGTTCAATTTCATCGTCTTTCCGCTCCTGTTCTTCAAATCCGTAATCTATCGGTCATGATTCTTATTTTTCTTTCTCGACTTTATGTGTTTATTAATTTGTTGTACGTATTTAATTTCTGATTCGAAACAGTTTCAAGAGTTCGAATGAAGTTTCCGAAAGCAAATCTACGAAGAAGAGCTCGCATTTGTCGCTCTCGGAATTCCTCGATCG
>NW_019656214.1:0-402 GCF_002806865.2 Cucurbita pepo subsp. pepo
AGGGAGTCATCTAAGAATGCAGAAAACAACCAATCCATTGCTCTAACTCCATGTAATCTCGTGCAAATGAAACTTAATTTAATTCTAAGTTTGTCGTGTCAAATTATAGACTTATTTAATCTTTGATCCTGCAGCAACATTGACAGAAGAACTCGAAATTGGACACTCCAACCAGGTGCGGTCAAATTTCTCTTCGATATCTCCTTTGAATGTGCATTAGATACTCGTCATATAAGATCTTTAGCAAGTTTCCCATTACCTGACTCTAGTTTTATTCCTTTCCCAAACGTTTGCATGGCTTCTCCAGACAGAGCATGTGGAGGCCGAAAATAGTTCTCTCAGAGATACAATTTCTTGGACGCAAGGTACAAGTCAATTTGCTGCTTGTGAACTTGTTAATGA
>NW_019656215.1:0-402 GCF_002806865.2 Cucurbita pepo subsp. pepo
ACTACTATCGGGTCGTCACCTTGTCTTGTCTACATGGAACCCCGAGCTGTTTCCACCCCCATGCACCACTCAATGATCACTTACGAGTTTCCGGAAAGGAGATTTGAAATGCTCTCGAGTTTATGGTACCTTCTCTCTCAGGAATATGGAAAATACTCAAATTCCGTACACAATTTCTTTTGTATAACCATAATTTTTATAAAAACTTTCATAGAAAATTTCTTTTTCAGAGTTACGAACTTTTGATGCAAACAGAAATCATTCATACAAATCTAATGTGTAACAGCCGAAGCACACGGCAAAGAATTAATGGCAAATTTCTCATCTTAAGTAGCCTAAGATGAGAAATTTTCAAATACTACGTGAGTATGAACAATACTTCTATTTCCGAGGTCCAGATCC
>NW_019656216.1:0-402 GCF_002806865.2 Cucurbita pepo subsp. pepo
AAAAAAAAATGTTATAAAAAAAATTAAAATTCATAAAATAAAGATTGTAAATTTCTTATTATCAATATTATTATGAAATAGAAATATAGGTCGACCAGGAGTGAAAGTAAACTTTCTTCCCCCATAACATGGGCTAACCGTTGACCCATCAGGCTACTCTTATCGGCACCTGTCTGTGATGCATGCACGTGCTGTGTTAGGTCACCTAACCCCACATATAATATATATATATATATCAATATAATTACCCTTACCTAATTTCTTTTATTTATTTATATTTTTCTTGGGCGTCTAATTATGCATGGGAGCTATTTTCTTAGCTCAAGTCTATGCATGAAAACCATCCAAAAGTTGCAGAAATTTTAAGAGACAGATACAAAAAAAAAAAAATAAAAAAAAAAA
>NW_019656218.1:0-402 GCF_002806865.2 Cucurbita pepo subsp. pepo
AAGACTTACTTGCGACATGTAAGCGTCCCAATCAATTTTAGTATCTGGAACCAAACAATCAATGGCGTCAAAAGGATATATCGAAAATCCATTTTAAGAAGAACAGAAATGAGTAGAAATTCGATCTTACAGGGTACATATGCGATGATAAGGGCAACGAGGAAAGCATCGGCCAAGATCAAACATAACGCAAATCCGAGCTTCGGATTTCGACAATAATTGTCGCGGGAATTGGCTAATTTGCGCGGAGGTTTCACCGATTTCGCAGCCATGGCCTTCCCCGTCGTCGAGCTGCCTTCCGTCCCCAGACCTGCAAGGCTGTTGACGTACACGGCGCTGGTCCGAGAAGCAGGCCCACCAAAATCGCCATTTTTTAATGGGCTGCAAAGTGGGCTTTTAACC
>NW_019656219.1:0-402 GCF_002806865.2 Cucurbita pepo subsp. pepo
TCTCGATGAAAAAAGCAAAAACGTGCGCAACTACATCAAAACCTCTATTCCTGAAGTAAACTCTAGTCACTCTCGCTCCGCTCATATACTATCGAAATCGAGAAAACAAAAGAATCAATGGTATACTCGTCTGGCAGAGCAAAGACCCCTCCGAAGTAGTCTTTTAGTACAANCGAAGAAAAAAAGAATAGACAGACTGATCAAACGCGGACGGACTGCTCTACATTCAGCCACGCCACTCTGACCCCCAAAGCGATCTTCTTCTAGTTGCGGGATGAAATCCGGCAGCCAATTGCTGGCTCTGAATAACCTGCCTGCAATCCGTTCAATTCTTTCATAACATAAGGGGGCGGGGTTGCGTGCGAGCCGAGTGCCGTAGGTGCACAAGAGTACTTCGGGCCA
>NW_019656220.1:0-402 GCF_002806865.2 Cucurbita pepo subsp. pepo
TTATTTTTCTTTCCATTATTAATTGATTTTTATTATATTGGCTTTTATTATATTGGCGGCATTTATTAAATTGAATTGAATTGAAACTCGATATAAAAGTTATGGATAAACATGAATTTGTTCCCGAACAGGATGGAGAATTCCCATTTCAACACAAAATGGGTAGAAAGTGAAAATAGATTTTTTCCCGTTAGCTAAATAGGAATGGATACGAGATTANTGTCCCCATCTCCTACTACGACTCTGCTCCACTCTACTCTGCTCGACTCCCGCTAAATTGACTCCTCTTCGCACCGGAGAGAAATTCAAGCGAGAAACCCAATTCCAACAAATCCTTGCAGAGAATATCTGTTTCGGTCCTCACAAAAATAAATAGAAAATTTTACGAGAAATTAAATAAGA
>NW_019656222.1:0-402 GCF_002806865.2 Cucurbita pepo subsp. pepo
TATGAACAGAGCTGCTGCTGCTGAAGTGTTTCAAATTGAAGAATATGACACAATAGAATTGGGCATAGCCGGAATGTATTTTTGGAAGGTTTGAAATCTGTTGATATGAGTCCTTGTCAGAACTGCGTTATGAGGAAACAGAAACAAATTAGCTTCACAAAGTCTGCCAGAGAATTTAAGAAAAGTACCCAGAAACTTAAGCCAGTGGGAGTTGAGGTTGAGTTGCAGAACAATTCACAGAGTGATGTTGTAGCAGATACTCGAGAAACTCCTGAGACTGTTGCTTAGAAATTAGAGATAAAGCAAGTGGGAGCTGAGGTTGAGTTGCTGAAAGATTCACATAGTGATGTTGTAGCNACTGAGGAACCCGTGGTGAAGCAAGTTGGAGTTGAGGGTTTAGTG
>NW_019656223.1:0-402 GCF_002806865.2 Cucurbita pepo subsp. pepo
GCCTTGTCCTTGTTGGAGAAGAGACTAGGAATGAGTTTACTGGGAATGGGATTAACAAAATTTGGCAAAGTAATTAACTCAGTATCCGAGTTAAGCAACTGTTCCACCACCTCATTGCTATCATTCTGGTCGTAAAGCTCTCGAAGATGAACACTAAAAGCCAGAAAGCTAGCGCTGCAGGTATAAAACACATAACAAGGAACCCCAAATTCATTAGCCACATCGATCATGGTTGTACAGAACATGTCAATGACAAACCCAGCTAGCTGGGGTGAGACAAGACTTNAACTAGCACAATGAAGTCCTTTTTACTTTCTTCTGGAAGGGACGATGAATTGTATATTTTTGCCTATGACAGACGCAGAAAGTGAGTCGATACATTCAGCAACCTTGAGATCGTAG
>NW_019656224.1:0-402 GCF_002806865.2 Cucurbita pepo subsp. pepo
TTGTCCACTTTGAGCATAAGCTCTCATGGGTTTGCTTTGGGATTCCCCAAAAGGTCTCATACCAATGGAGAGAGTATTTTTTGTTTATAAACTCAGGATCATTCCCTAAATTATATTGTCCACTTTGAGCCTAAGCTCTCATGGGTTTGTTTTGGGCTTCCCCAAAAAGGCCTCATACCAATGGAGAGAGTATTCTTTGTTTATAAACCCATGANAGCCGCTGTGGGACTTTCATCATCCAACATGAAGATTCCATGATCAGAAGTTTTCACGTCTTTGGTGGAGGGTACCCTTGAGATTTTCATAACAAGATGAACTTCAAAGTTTATATGATGTGTTTGTATCATTTGATTGTTGCTTCATCTATGTTTACATCTAAAGCCATTACCAAGTTCATTTGAA
>NW_019656225.1:0-402 GCF_002806865.2 Cucurbita pepo subsp. pepo
AAGAGAAATGATTGAGAGAAGGTTGGAATAATGATATTAATCATTATTATTTTATACCGAGTGAGAGGAATCGTTCAAAAGAGATAACTACGTCGTAACGACTATATATTAAGATATTCACATCGATTGGAGAATGGAACGAAACATTCTTTACAAGAATATGAAAATCTCTACTTAGTAGATGCGTTTTAAAAATGTTGAAGGGAAGCTCGAAAGGGAAAATCCAAAGATGACAATATCTGTTAGCTCTGAGCTCGGGCTGTTACAAATGATATCAAAGCTAGACACTAGGCAGTGTCAACAAGGACGCTGAGCCTTGAAGGAGGTAGATTGTGAAATCCCACGTCGATTGGAAAGAAGAACAAAACCTTTTTTTTTTTTTTTTTTTTTTTTTTTTTTTTT
>NW_019656226.1:0-402 GCF_002806865.2 Cucurbita pepo subsp. pepo
AAAATTAGTGATTATTTCCTTTTAAAATCTCAATGAAGTAGGGAAAATATCATATTAACCCATGAATTTTTATTTTTAATGTTAGCGGGGATAACTCAGTTTGGAGAGCGTTCAAGTTGACTAAGTTGCATAACCTGGCTATTCAATAGAAAATTAGTGATTATTTCTTTTTAAAATCTCAATGAAGTAGTGAAAATATCTTAACCGATGAATTTTTATTTTTAATGTTAGCGGGGATAGCTCAGTTTGGAGAGCGTCACTGAAGATCTGAAAGTCACGTGAGAGCATCACTGAAGATCTGAAAGTCACGTGTTTGATCCACGTTCACCNGTTCAGAATTTTCATTTTCAATGTTACCAGAGATAGCTTAGTTGGGAGAGCTTAATATTGAAGATTTGAAGG
>NW_019656227.1:0-402 GCF_002806865.2 Cucurbita pepo subsp. pepo
TCTGGAACTCCCATCCCAGGCAAAGGCATTGTTATCTGTCAGTATCCAGCAGACCCAACTGTGGCCTTGGGATATCTTTCTGTTTCGTTTCTTCTTGCTTCTTCAATTGCAGGATACTTCTCTTTATTCTATCCATACCAACGAAAATTTGTTCCTCGAGGTGCCTTGTTTAAGAGCACCAGTTTCTCTATTTTCTTCAGCATTGCCCTGTAACTTCTCTTTCCAAATCACATCCTTTACTCTTCATTGTTACCTAAAAAGTGATTTCGAAACGTTATCAATCAAGCTACCTCTGTGTTTGTAGGTTCACAANTAAAAAGTGATTTCGAAACGTTATCAATCAAGCTACCTCTGTGTTTGTAGGTTCACAACTGGATTGGCTATAACTTTGCTCGTATGGCC
>NW_019656228.1:0-402 GCF_002806865.2 Cucurbita pepo subsp. pepo
CGACTGATATCGATCCTAACAACTGGTATCAGAGCCAAGCGGTGTCAAAACCAGGCAGTAGTCAGAGCCAGGCGGTGTCAAAACCAGGCGGTAGTCAGAGCCAGGTTGAAGTCAGAGCCAGGCGGTGTCAGAGCCAGGCGGTGTCAAAACCAGGCGGTAGTCAGAGCCAGGCGGTGTCAAAGCAAGGCGGAAGTCAGAGCCAGGCGGTGTCAAAGCAAGGCGGAAGTTAGAGCCAGGCGGAAGTCAGAGCCAGGCGGTGTCAAAACCAGGCGGTAGTCAGAGCCAGGCGGTGTCAAAGCCAGGCAGAATTCAGAGCCATGTTAAAATTCACCACGATCNCAGGCAGAATTCAGAGCCATGTTAAAATTCACCACGATCTGTGAAGATGGAAAGTTCAAAGAT
>NW_019656229.1:0-402 GCF_002806865.2 Cucurbita pepo subsp. pepo
TTTCTCGAAGGTAGTCGGACTTTGAAGACAACAGGAGCTCAACCATCTGATATAGAGTGGACATTTTGTGGATGATTAGGCAAGAGAATTTATAAGGTTGAAATGATTCGCGCTGTCATTAGTGGATACAAAACTAAAAATTGCTAAAAGGTTCATCCTTGGACTGAATCTAGAAATTCATCGAACAGTTGAAGCCATAGATCCTACCACGTATAAGACTGCTTTGAGGTTAGCTAAGGCTATGGAAAAGCCTAGAGATAGTGATATGAATTCAACTCCATACCCTTTGTATGTACCTGAAGGATCGATTACAAGAAGTAAGGTTAAGAAGTTTCAAGAGGNTTTCAAGAGACCTATACAGTGCATCTTCAAAAACTAGCTAGTGTACAAGTTGAAACAAAG
>NW_019656230.1:0-401 GCF_002806865.2 Cucurbita pepo subsp. pepo
TTGTCATCTTGATTCCCATCGACATGGCCCATATGTCTTGACGTCATCCTGAGTCTCAAGATGTCATTGCTCATCACACCTCACTTGGTCATGCCATCGAAACGGGCCCACATGTCGCTCATCTCATTGAGACATCTCGAACATCCATCCATTCGAGTTCTATCGAGATATTGGCCGTCCCGTGCCCATGCCATGTCATTTACGGATACCGTCTCGGATAGCAGGTGCATATATCAACCTCCGACACGCGGGTTGGGGCGCAATACTGGCACACCCGGGCCACTCGATACTGTCCTTGAAAAAATTCATTTTAAAGGAAGTCGCCCAAGAAAATCGTTTCGGCACACTCGACCTCGCTATGACATACGTATGTGCCACAGGGTAGCTCACTTAAGCCACAG
>NW_019656231.1:0-401 GCF_002806865.2 Cucurbita pepo subsp. pepo
TCTTGATTTTGATCATCAAGGTAATTTGTTTCATACTTTCCTATGGGTTGATTTCCGTCGGAGCCAAGGGGAGCCGCATTGCAGACGTGCCACATGGCACAACCAGAGGGCGTCGTGTGTGCAGCGGTCTTAGGTCGAGGCGCGGGTTATCGGATCGCTCGCAGGTTTAGGGTTGTTCGCCGGTGACAGGCCGGCCCAGGCTGAAGAAAAAGTGCAGGTGGGCTGGGCTAGGCGTGCCGCGTTGAACTGGGCTTGGAGGTCTCAGGTCAAGGCTGTCGGGTTGGGCCGTAACTGGGCTTACGCGTTTTGGGCTGAAGCAACAGGGCCGCGGGAACCGTCGTGTACTGAGCTGACCTAAGTTGATTGGGTTCGGTTCGGGTTGCGGGATCCGACCCTTGGGT
>NW_019656232.1:0-401 GCF_002806865.2 Cucurbita pepo subsp. pepo
ACTTTTGCTACCCATTCAATATTGGGCTTGGGCTGCTCCAACTTCTGATTTGTAGAAGAACCCATGAATCAATCCATGTCCACAAAACCTCCCACGTGAAAGGGAAATCAATGGCAACCAAAGGAAGAAGATAATGGTGGAGTCGTGTCATTTTCTCGTTCGCAGCTGCTCCTCTGCTCTTCTTCCCGCTCAGAGGTAAGCCACTGGTCCAACATTTGTTGCTTTCCACCATCAATTTTGTACCTCCTAACAGTCATTTTTCATCTTTCTGAATCGTTCATCGAAATTGCCTCTTTGATTACTGTTAAATAACACAACAAGATTGAAATACTGAATTGAATGCTACATCTGAATCTGTTTTCATTAGTTTTCCGATAGAAGTTCATTCACTAAACAAGACC
>NW_019656233.1:0-401 GCF_002806865.2 Cucurbita pepo subsp. pepo
ATAAATGGCCTAAGTCTCTTACTGAAGAGCTCGGGTATAGCGATGAGGAAGCAGCAAGAATAATTCAGCGTGCATTGCGGGCACTAAAGCCTTCGGGCATCCCGTTCCTCGACATGTGCATCTGGAAAGGAACTTTCCCTTCTACACGCCGTAAATTCTGTACTTTTGAGCTCAAGCAGATACCAATGCAGCAGCAGATTGTTGACCCGATCGTCACATCTGGCAGGAGGGTCATCAGCTGGCAGGGTGTCAGGGCGCAGGAGTCACCCGACCGGGCATTGCTACCGGAATGGGAAGAGGGGTTTGATTTGGGCCCCGGCGTGTCGCTTTACCGGCCCATCCTGAAGTGGACGCACGATGAGGTGTTTGCTCTTGCCAAGCGTCACGGAATTAAACCTAAC
>NW_019656234.1:0-401 GCF_002806865.2 Cucurbita pepo subsp. pepo
TTTTTTTCGATCTAATACAAATTTTCAACTCAATACAATCCGACCATAGCCCTTTAGCTTGAGGTAGGAGAGTAATAGAGTTCAAGCAAGAAATGGGAAGAGCAGTTCAGGTAGAAATTGGTTAAGTTCAGTAGCTACTCTCCTGTAAAGTCTCATTCATATTTGTTTCCCGAGTTCCATCAGTATAAGGTTCCGGAGTAAGTAGCGAGAGGATCAAGAAGCCGAGGGGAAAGATCAAGAGCAGTTCAAAAAGTCCAATGCAGGTTACTCTCATCGTTCTCGAAGGCAAGGAAAGGGAATAGAGGTTCAGGCAGAAGAAGAAAATGAAGGAGAAAGTATTAAGTTTGGTACGTTCCGGTTGAGCTATTTAATTAAATTTCTTTGTTTTAATAAAATTATAA
>NW_019656235.1:0-401 GCF_002806865.2 Cucurbita pepo subsp. pepo
GGTATAGACTATGAGGAACAAAGTTTGGGAATGAGTTTTTAAAAATAAAATTGATGAAAATGAGATTATCATTAGAAATACAGGTAGACTTGTAGCTCAAGGTTATTGTCAGGAAGAAGGTATAGACTATGAAGAAACTTTTGCACCCGTTGCTAGATTAGAAGCTATTAGAATGTTACTTGCATTTGTTTCTTACAAAAAAATTTTATATTATATCAAATGGATGTGAAAAGTGCATTCTTAAATGATTATATTATGGAGGAAGTTTATGTAAAACAACCTCCTCGATTTGAAAATTTTGATTTTCCACATCATGTCTATAAGTTAAAAAAAGGCTCTTTATGGCTTAAAACAAACTCTAAGGAGCTTGGTACGATAGACTTAGTAATTTTCTTATTGAG
>NW_019656236.1:0-401 GCF_002806865.2 Cucurbita pepo subsp. pepo
TTAAAGAATGAATTTTGACTTCTTATGTAAATTTATTGAAATTTTCTTAAAATAATTTGATATTATTTAGCACTTCTAATTTGGAATTAATTTAGATTTGAGTATAATTATAATAGTTTTAAAATTGTTAATATTAGTTTTTATAGAAATTAAATTTAAAATTTTAAAACTATAAATTAAATTATGGGATCAAATTTATAACAAAATCTATAGTAATGTAACATAATCAATAAATTATTTTTTTATGAGATTTTTTTTTTTAAATAATCATAGTTATACCTAATGTCTTTTTTTTTACAAAAATTAATTAAAAATTTTTAAATTACTTTAAATATTTTATTTCGATTTTTTAACTTTCAAAATTTTAAATTTAACGTTTTAATTTTCATTAAATATATATT
>NW_019656237.1:0-401 GCF_002806865.2 Cucurbita pepo subsp. pepo
AAAAAATCGAGTAACACTTGACGTTATTCGAAATTTTTGGAAGGAATGATCAAACATGATGACTAAGAATAGAATGTCGTAGAAACATAGTGTGAATGAAGTGCTTAAAATCGAAACCCTACTTTGGAAACCCTAATCCAGGACGTTTGAAGCATGTGCTAAAAAAATTGAGTAACGGTCGATGTTTTTCAAAATTTTTGTGGGCAATGATCAGGCATAATGATTTAGAATAAAATTTTGAAGAAATGAAGTGCATCAAACAGTAAAAGAGTGCTTATAATCGAAACCCAAATAATGGACGTTTGAAGCACGTGCGAAAAAAACCGTGTAACGATCGACGTTT
The DNA here is from genome assembly GCF_002806865.2 of Cucurbita pepo subsp. pepo. NCBI lineage: Eukaryota > Viridiplantae > Streptophyta > Magnoliopsida > Cucurbitales > Cucurbitaceae > Cucurbita > Cucurbita pepo. The sequence goes on from NW_019656237.1 coordinate 344, forward strand.
TTCAAAATTTTTTAGAGGAATGATCTGGCTTGATGATTTAGAAAAGAATGTTGAAGAA
>NW_019656238.1:0-401 GCF_002806865.2 Cucurbita pepo subsp. pepo
TTTAAATAACTAGTCCTAGGGGCATTTTGGTCATTTTATCTTCCATTCTTGGTTTGGCTAATTTAAGTATTCCAAAAACTTTCAAACATCATCACATCTTCAGACATCACATAATAAGGTCTACCACTCAATTTAATAGCATTTGGAGGTCTTTTAGGTCATGAACCATAGTTAGATATCCTTAGGGGTAATATAGTTTTGCACCATTTTCTTTGTTTACCTACTTCTCCTTCCTTATCCAATGTAACACCCCAACAAATGAAGAAAAGCCATCCATGTAAGACCCAATGAATGCAAGAAAAGAAATCAAGAGGATTGATCAAGGATAAATGTCTTAATAATGACCAAGAAGGGATGAAGAATTGTTAGGAAAATTATGGATTTTTTTTTTTTTTTTTTTT
>NW_019656239.1:0-401 GCF_002806865.2 Cucurbita pepo subsp. pepo
AGTATTGGAGTTCTGTATTACCGAACACTCCGATGCCAAAAACCATTAAAGATCTCCTCAATTCTGGTAAGTATACAATTTATAAATTGTGATATCTCATATCGGTTGGGAGGAGAATGAAAGTGTGTGGAAACCTATCTCTAGCAGACGTGTTTTAAAGCCTTGAGGGGAAGCCTGTACGGGAAAGTCCAAAGAGGACAATATTTGCTAGCGGTGGGTCTGGGTTGTTACAAATAGTATTAGAGCCAAACACCGGGCGATATGTCAACGAAAAGGCTGTTTTCCGAAAGGGGTAGATATGAGGCGATGTGCCAACATGGACATTGGGCCCTGAAAGGGATGGATTGTGATATTCCATGATGGTTGGAGAGGAGAACGAAACACCCTTTATAAGGGTGTGG
>NW_019656240.1:0-401 GCF_002806865.2 Cucurbita pepo subsp. pepo
AACCATGGAACGTGCCAAGCCTATCTCGTAGGCAAGTCTACTGAATCTATAACCTAGAGCTTTGTTACCAACGGTAACGACCCTAGATTTCTATTAGCCTAAAGTTGCTACCGTCATCATATCCTATGCTCTTATACGAAATTAAACATTTAAACTTCATCTTAAAACACAAACTTCATCTTAAAATACTGTCATGGACTTACTCATTCGAAAGCATCTTTAAAACAACATAAAGAAATAGTAACTAAAACAATTAAAACATCAAAGTAAAATTGCCCTATACTAACCTATGCCTAGGAAAATAAAATACTACTAAGGGTGTCTTGCCCTTGCCTGAAATAGAAGTAGCACAAGGCTTGGGTATTTTAAGAAATACTCCTAAGTGACCCACTATTGAGGCT
>NW_019656241.1:0-401 GCF_002806865.2 Cucurbita pepo subsp. pepo
TGATGACGTACATGTGGGCCCCAGGGTTTATACAAACTGTCTGCTTGAACTTTAGATTAATGACAGATGGATGAGACACGTCATGCTGCTAGACACTGATCTTGTTTATCTCTTCTAATCATGATTAATCTCCTCTTAAACGCGTTTTCCTTTTGTAAAATAAAAAATCTATTTTAATTAATAAACATTTAATTAATACTATAAATTAATATATTATTAAATGATAACAAGAGGATATTATATTACGTTGTTCGAGAAATTTGGCCTAAAAAACAAAAATTTGCCTGACTTCTCCGAATTATTGTTCCAAACTGTCGTTTCATACTACAATCACGACAGCTATAAAGTCAGTTACACGAGCCTAATAATATTGTGAACGATACTGATTATGAACTCACTCA
>NW_019656242.1:0-401 GCF_002806865.2 Cucurbita pepo subsp. pepo
ATATATATATACATATTTATATAATTGATAGCTTTTAAAATATAATATACAACCGAAAAAAGTCATTATCGATATTCAACTTCTATGGCGATTTATAAAAATATAATTATAGTTTGAATGTTAAATTAGAAGTTTAAGACGTTTAAAAGCCCATAATTATTTAATGCTTAATGGTTTATACAACCTCATATAGTCTGGGTTATTATTCCAAGATTTTGTACCTTAATTTGTACTCATCTGACATAAATTTCTAATACAAGGAGCATATCCTTCCGTTCAAACAAGAATACAATAAGGACCCTAGATTTCTGCTTAACTAGTGTCACTATCATAAAATATAGATTTCATCTTAAAACACTACAATAGAGTTACGTGTTCGAAAACATCTTTAAAACGACACA
>NW_019656243.1:0-401 GCF_002806865.2 Cucurbita pepo subsp. pepo
AGAGAATAGAGGAAAAGAAAAAGAGCTTGACCTTCTTTCTTCTTTATCTTACTGTTACATCTGATGAAGGAGAATGAATCCTTAGGTTCCGTCCGGAGAGAAGCTGAAGAGAAGCAGATAGTTTACGAGGTTCAGGAGAAAGAACCAAGCAGTGAGACTCTCATTCATTCTGAGCTCATGAATAAGTAGTCGAGTCTGTGTTTACAGCTCAATCAAGGAGAAGAGAAGCCGAGGTAAATGAAGACGTTGCTTTACCTCGTTCAAGAAGGGAGAGGAAATTCAATCCTCAGCTGCTTTCCTTTCCCTCGTTTACTGTGATAAAATCAATAGGTGAAGGAGATCAGCCCAGTGTTTGAATAGTCAACCAGAGTGAAAGAATCATCCTCCAGTTTACCTCGTCT
>NW_019656244.1:0-401 GCF_002806865.2 Cucurbita pepo subsp. pepo
CCCCTATTGTGGGGAAGAAGATGATGAATTAAATTTACCACACTAGTCTATATCCAAAATTTCTCTAAGTTTTTCTTAAATTAATATATTTTAGATAGGTTTTCACGGAATTTTTTATGGTTGTAGAAACTAAATTCAAAGATAGATGTATCAAAGAAAATTTGGAGCAATTTAGATATAGGAAGCTTAAGAATCAAGGACTCGAATTTATTTCTAAAAATTAAACAATTAATTACAAGATTTTATGGCATAAATCTCAAAATTCTCAATGTCCAAGATATTCTTACATTGTCCCCACTTTTTATGTTACCCTAGTTTACCTTAGCGGCCTAGATCATAGATTGTAGTGTCATGGTATCCACTTATTCCAACACTTAATGATTGTAGTGTCATGGTATCCA
>NW_019656245.1:0-401 GCF_002806865.2 Cucurbita pepo subsp. pepo
TCATAGCATCACACAATACATGTCATACAATCATAAAATACTGGTCACAGAGCACCATTCATACTTCATTTAACCAAACAATAGTAATACCATTTACCTAAGTAGCTTAAGTCAGAGTCACTAAGTTATTTTTGAAGTAAGTTTGAATTTGTCTTTTGAAATTCAAGTCAACCTATGTGAGTCTATGACACCAAGTTAGAACATGAGTGTTTTAATCCACCTAAATGCACATAATTAAACCTCTAATTTCACTTAGAACATTTTCAATTGGCACTTAGAACATTTTCAATTGGCATTCAATGCCTGCACTCATCTTAAATGTCTAGCCAAAATCTAACTCTAGAGGGGCGAAAATGGTAGGAAAGGTATTCAAAATAGTGAAATGGGCTAAAAGCTGTTAA
>NW_019656246.1:0-401 GCF_002806865.2 Cucurbita pepo subsp. pepo
TCGCACGTGCTTGAAACGTCCCATACTAAGGTTTCCGTTTTTGGGTTTCGATTATAAGCACTCTTTTAGTGTTTTATTCACTCCGTTTCTTAGAAATTCTATTCTAAATCATTATGCCTGATCATGCCCACAAAAATTTTGAAAAACGTGGATGTTACTCAGTATTTTTAGCACGTGCTTCAAACGTTCTGGATTAGGGTTTCGATTTTAAGCACTCTATTCATTTTTTATACAATATGTTTCTACGACATTCTATTCTAAGACATCAAGCCTGATTATTCGTTCCAAAAATTTCGAAAAACGTCTTCAAACGTCCCGAACATAGAAAAACGTTTCGATTTTAAGTATTCGTATACTATTTTATACACTCCTTTTCTTTGAAATTCAATTCTAAGTCATGA
>NW_019656247.1:0-401 GCF_002806865.2 Cucurbita pepo subsp. pepo
TCGACTGTAAGTAAGTAAGAAAGATGAATGAGACAGAACTGAAAGGAATGACTCTCAACGAAAGATTCATTCGACTGAACTACTGACTCTCTATTCTCTTCCCTTATTTCTGGAGGTAAATAAGCTGGATGGATGAGAAGAAGAAAGCTTAAACCTTTTCCTGATTGAACTCGGCTCGGGTTGAACTATTCAAAGACAGTAAACTCATTTACCTCTCCCTAAGGTTCGGGTCATTTATGAGGGAATTCGGTTGGAAAGAGATTGAACTCAATCACTACTTAACCTCTCCCTATTTTTTAGGTCATTGAACAAGGGAAAGCATATTCCATCTCTTTTCTTTACTCGACTATAATCAAAGCAGAAAGATTCATTCGACCGAACTCAATCACTTGTCCCTCCTA
>NW_019656248.1:0-401 GCF_002806865.2 Cucurbita pepo subsp. pepo
GTTCGACTTACTAGTATTCTCCGGAATATTTTGAATTAAAAATTCAGTAAGATATTTACTGGAAATAAAATAAATAAAAACAACATTTCCCCACTCCTCTCCACTAACCTCTCATCCCTTTCCACAATTATCTCTCCTCAACCTATCGTGACCACATAAAGTAACAGTTACTACAAACAGAAAAAAGAAAAACAATAATTGTCAGATTTACTTGAGAAAAAAAAATATGAGAATGACCTTTACCAGTTTAAATTAGCTGAAGATTTACGTGAAGATAGATCTGATCCTTTTATCCTATTTTTTTAGAAATCACAACCAAATATAGTTAGATCTTAATTATTACCATGATTCATCTTTTACTTAGAAATTAAATGTCAAATCATTTATACAATTCTAGTCAA
>NW_019656249.1:0-401 GCF_002806865.2 Cucurbita pepo subsp. pepo
TCGTTGGTGCTGCATAGCGCCGATAGAAAAGAAAAAAAAAAATTGATTTTGAACTTCAAACCATTCAAAATAAAAATCAAGTATATTTTATATTAAACAAGATTAGGAAAAAAAATCTACTTAAGAATTTCCTAATATTATATTTTATAAAGAAAAATATAATATAATATNTAAAAAAAAAATTAATTTCAATATTGTTTATAAAGAGAACCAGAGTCGTTACTATGTACATGATATAACTTTTTACATTGAACACCTTCCTTTAAAACAGTTTCTTAAGATAATGTCATGGACTTACATATTTAAGGAAAAGATCTTAAAACAATACAGAAAAACAATTAAAATAAACATATTTAAAAATAAAACAACAAGTACTAACCTAAGATTTAAGAAATAAATGC
>NW_019656250.1:0-401 GCF_002806865.2 Cucurbita pepo subsp. pepo
TCTCTTTGAATTCTCTTTCGCTGCTAAGAACTTGAGCTAGTGTTAAACATCCTCTGCTGTTTCTTATGGTGAAATCGTTTCTTGTTAAGCAGGCAGGATCCAAGCTTTCTAGTTCGAAGAGGGTTTCCTTTTCTTACCAAGGGAGAAATAACTTCTGTTCTAGAAGATTACGGTCGCTTCAAATTTCATGTGCTGTAAGTCCTCTTTACTGCTNCTTTACTGCTCTTTGAGTAAAACTTTGGTGCTATTGGGCTTCACCCACCTTTTCTTTTAAAGAATATTCTTTTTACAAGTTCTTCGATAATATCAATTTCATTTATAATTTTATAATTTTTTTCTTTTTAATTTTTTTAAATATATATATATACACCATTCATTTCAATTAATCAATTGAAAATTGA
>NW_019656251.1:0-401 GCF_002806865.2 Cucurbita pepo subsp. pepo
TTTTTCAGCCCTTGCTCGTCCAAACAAACGAGTATTTTACAAAGAGGCGCCAAGGAAGGAATTTTATTCATAACTGGTCGGAACAACTCGATGAATTTTGTAGATCTTTTTAGGAGTATGAGGATCAAATGATGATAGAGAAAACCTATCCCATTTTGACAGTGCGCTGGTTGGCTATTCACGGACTAGTTGTACCTACACCTACTCTTTTTTGGGGTCAATATAAGCAAAGCAATGCAGTTCACGAGAAACCTAATCTGAATGAGAGAGCTATGACACAATCAAGCCCTCACGAACAAAATAATTGAATCCTACCAGTCTGGCTTACTGACTTCAATGTTGAGAAGTATAAAGTCNTATAAAGTCAAGGAATTGGAATTCTCTTATCCCAACGAACGAGT
>NW_019656252.1:0-401 GCF_002806865.2 Cucurbita pepo subsp. pepo
GGGATGAAAGATTTGAGTTCTATATATATAGTCTTTCAAACATCTACTGCACTCACCCCTGCCTTTCGAGTCCTATTCGAAACTGATTCTTCTTTCTTACAGGAGGGAGGTANCGGGTCCTATTCGAAACTGATTCTTCTTTCTTACAGGAGGGAGGTAAACAAAATCTTTGCATTTAATAAAGGGTCGAGTGCTCCTGCCCCTTTCTTTCCTCTTTAGGGCTCCTACTGCTGCCCGGTTCTTTTCTCATTTTGAATCGAAATAGGTCCAACCCAGTTCATAGGATTACTACAAGGATGCCCCCAATCCGGAATATGAACGGAAAAAGCAAAGACCTATTGAACCGATCACTGGAATACCTTTTACAGTACCTATCAGGTAAAAAGGAATCCTTCTAGTAG
>NW_019656253.1:0-401 GCF_002806865.2 Cucurbita pepo subsp. pepo
CTTGGACATTCCGACATGTGTTAGAGACTTGGACAGTTTTTGAATACATATCGAATACTTGTTAGCATAATAGACACGTGTCAGACTCTAATTATACAAAGTCAACATAGACACAAAATTGAGTCTTAGGACTTGGCTCAATACACACACAAGTAATGTGTATGGTCAAGTAAAGACACAAAATTGATACGAAGCTTGGTTAAAGATGAAAAGACCCCACTTAAGATATAACAAAGCCACAAAAAAAAGTGAAAAAAAAGGTATAGAAAGACTTAGTTTTCCTTAAAGGCNTGCATGGTTGGAAAAAATATGGCCATGGCCGTGACCGAGTTAAATTTCACCTTCGTTTTACTGGTTACTTTCATATTGCTGGTTTTCTTCTTCTGTTATCCCTGGAAGCT
>NW_019656254.1:0-401 GCF_002806865.2 Cucurbita pepo subsp. pepo
CTGCGTGTTATACGGCGACCCATTTAGTTGCAGCAGGAACTAATCGCCATTTCAGTGTTAAAACCCTCTTGTTTCAGGTATTGGAACTTGGGTTTTTTGTGTCTTGTGTATTTCTTTCTGGGTTTGTTTGATAATGTTGGGAGGATTTTGGAACTTGTTGATACGGTTCCAATCATTGGCTTCCTAGGTTCTTGGGGTTCGTTTAGGTCTGGTCTGGATTTGGATTTGAAGTCTCCAGTAATTTGGGGAAACTTGGATGGATGNGATGAGCTGCAATGGGAAAGCTTAGCTCGGTGTAGATTTGGAGCTCTGGTCGGTAATAGTGTCATTGGGAATCTGGGGTTTGTGAGATTTCTCTTTTCATGGCTTCTATTAGAAGAACCTTGTCCCCTGTTCCTCGA
>NW_019656255.1:0-401 GCF_002806865.2 Cucurbita pepo subsp. pepo
CGAATCACAAAGCCACTTGTTTATGCAATGCACATACGCTCCGAATTTTTGGACAACGATTCTCAATAGATTCAGATGGCATCTCACATTTTCTAAGGAGGTAAAGGAATTTTTGGATATGGCCTTAACGTACCACCCTTTCAAGAACGCAAAAGTCCTATTATGGAAAAACATCATCACGGCTTTCTTTTGGGATATGTGGAAAGAATGAAATCAGAGAACATTTGCAAAAAAGACACAGACCTACACAAAACTTTTCGACGATGTTGTTTACCAAGCTATCTCTTGATGTNCTGGGAAGGTCTTTTGTAAACACCATGGACTATACATCCCTTTTGTAAATTTCAATCAGACCGGAAAAAAAAAAAAAGAAAACTAGTGGAATAAGAATTTAAATAAGA
>NW_019656256.1:0-401 GCF_002806865.2 Cucurbita pepo subsp. pepo
AGTTAGTTTCTATTTAAAAAGAAAGAGTAGCTTGATATAGTTGTAACCTTTAAAAAATGCTCACTTTAGAAGGACAAGAAAGAGAGAAAGAGAGTTATCTAAAAATTATTGTCATAATTATTTATATTATGATTACGATTATAATTATTATATTATGATGAGAACGGTTCAAGTGAGATCTATCATGGACATAACGTTCAATTCCCTTATGGAATCTAGTCGGTTTGGGGAACATCTTTGCTCCTCTCTTATAGAGAGCATATACATCCCTCATTATTATATTTATGACTATCTCTCAAGCTTTGGTTTAGGTTCCTCAATAGAAAAAAAATAAAATAGAGCATCTAGAACCGAANGGACAACTATCTCTCAAGCTTTGGTTTAGGTTCCTCAATAGAAAA
>NW_019656257.1:0-401 GCF_002806865.2 Cucurbita pepo subsp. pepo
ATCCAAGACTTAGTTACCGCAATAGCCAGCACCGAGAGACTTCTATAGACTATGGGAACAAGGCGAGTTAACAAAGAAAAACAACACAGACCCCAAACACTGGGGGCAAAACATATAAGCCGCCAGGTTATCGAAATGGAAACCCCAACAGGCCAAACGGAGGTAACGACAGACCAAGCGGGTGGACAGATAGACCTCCACAGAACAACCAAGCGGGGACATCTCGAGGACCTTACCCTCAAAGGAACCACCCGACGACACCTTTACAATGCATATTGTGNCCACTCCAAGTGTCCATTCAAGAGAGCAACGACACAAGAGTGGAGACTATGCTAGACAAGGAAGATCAAGACAACCCCTGAATGGGCGCGCTTAAATTCTTGTCAGCCCTCCAACGGAAG
>NW_019656258.1:0-401 GCF_002806865.2 Cucurbita pepo subsp. pepo
TTCAAGCTCGACATGATCAATCTTGCTTGTGGAGTGCTTCGTGTTCTACTCTCAGTTTATGCGTTTGTATTCAATTTGTAACCAAAGAATTGAAGCTCAATGATATGGAATTTGAAGACCTCAAACAAGAGGACCTCAAGAGTTAAGTGTTAATAAGAACAAAACTAATATGTTGTGATTGTTAGCGTGCGGGACAAAATTCTATCCTTGGAACGCAAGAATACTGAATAACATACAATAATATATGATATATGTATGTTNTTGTCTCTCGGATAACATATGAACTTGAATTCGTATTAATAGTCATAAAAAAAGTAATTAAATTTGTATGAGGTATTCTTTAAAAGCAAATCAAGTAATAATGCATTAAATTTATTTAAAAAGAATAAAAAAATTCATGA
>NW_019656259.1:0-401 GCF_002806865.2 Cucurbita pepo subsp. pepo
CAAACACGGACCGGAGAACAGACAATCAGTTAGTTACCCCTTTGTGCAAGACATATAGGGACACTTCGTTTACTTAAGGTGTTGCCTACTAAGCTCCCCCTCTTCGTGCAGTTCGACTTATCCTTTCTCAATNTACCACCATCAGAATCAAGGTCCTGTGGCTCTACGCCACGAACAGTTAGAATCATATCATCATGCAAAGAAATCCCCCTAAGAAGGAAGGCAGGGTTCTTGTCTCACCTATAAAGACACTCTTTCGCATTGCTTATTAAGTCAGCCCCTNTCTTATTAAGTCAGTCCCTCGTCATACTCTGAACCTATCGACTCTTCATAGCTTTCCTTGAGTTTGATTGTAGGGTGTTTAGACGAACTAGAGGACTTTTTTCCTTCCCTTTTTAGCC
>NW_019656260.1:0-401 GCF_002806865.2 Cucurbita pepo subsp. pepo
AAATGAAGGAAATTAGCTCCCATAAGAATAAGCCACTCATGTAAGACCCAAAGGATAGAAATGAAAAAAATTAAAGGAGGCAAGAACAAAGAACTTAGTCAAGTCACTTGTGTACCCTAACAAGTCATTTCAAGGAGTTAAAGGCTTTTCAAAAGGATTGGAAAGGAAAGAGTAAATGAAAAAGGCAAAAAAGTCATTTTATCAATTATCAAGAATCTTTTCGGATTTGTAATTCCTTATCTAGAAGGAATCTCAAGATTCAAAATATGCGAAAAATGATAAAAAAGCAATGAGAAATTTGTAGAAAAATTATGGATTTTTGGAGAAAAATCCATAATAAAATATTCGAAANGAATGGATAATTACAGAAATACCACTCTAATTAGAATCAGAGCATCTAC
>NW_019656261.1:0-400 GCF_002806865.2 Cucurbita pepo subsp. pepo
TTTCGTTAATTACTGTTCATACTAGCTCGTTTACACTCAAAGGAGATATATGAATGAATCGAATCTATATTGAAAATAATCGTGATAATATAATAGTTAAGAAAAGTTTGAATTTCGTTTATTACTGCTCGTTTACACTCAAAGGGAGATATATGAATGAATTGAAACTATATTGAGAATGATCGTGAGAATATGATAGTTAAGAAAGCTTGAAATTCATTAATTACTGCTCATACTAATGAGATGTAATTTTCTTTTCAATGGTTTAATCATAGAAACTTCAAATTTAAATGTGTTTTGACTTTTAGCGATTCTATGTTAGCATGTGAATGGGGACAAAATATGTTAAAAGAACTCAAGTTGGTGTTCGAGGATTATTGGGAGTGAGTCCCACATTGGT
>NW_019656262.1:0-400 GCF_002806865.2 Cucurbita pepo subsp. pepo
CGATTTAAAAAAACCGCCTTTCTTTATCGCTTGAACCTACCAATTTGAATTAAGATAAAGTTTAGATAAGAAAAAGAAAATGATATTATAAACCAAGTTAGGCTGTCAAATGTTTGATCATTTTCAAGCATGCAAACTTGGAAGGGAACAAGCAAATGGCAGAAGATGATTGGGTAAATAAAATTAAAAAAAAAAAAAAAAACTTATATTAAAATTAGGCAATGGTCAGCTTTATCTTTGAAGCATATATTTAATTAACATTATCTCATATCAATAAATATTTGATTATTTCAACCATTACCTAACTTTGGGATGTGATTTCTTTGATAATTCCATAATTCTTTCAATTTAATCTTGCTTTTCATTTTAATATTAACCCAAAAAAAAAAAAAAAAAAAAA
>NW_019656263.1:0-400 GCF_002806865.2 Cucurbita pepo subsp. pepo
ACTGGTGAAAGGCACATGGGGAAAGCGTAGGCGCGCACAAAGCGACAGCCTACAACCCCTTTGCGTTTGTTTGGTTCCTTTTTCATTATGAATCCCCAATTTTTATAGAAAAAGAGGGATATGCCTAACAGAAATATTCACAATCACCAGCTGTCTTCGACTCCATTATTATCACCTTCCCCCTAAAGTTAATTCTAAAGTTTTTAACATAGTTCTGTACCTTCGCCGCCGTGGCGCCGCCGCTACCGTCGCTTCGATGTGCGGAAATTCAGTAGATGGAGGAAAATGAAAACACAGAGATCCGGCAGATTAAGAGAGAATATGAGATCTAATAAGTAATAGTAATGACAATGAGAGTGAAGCAAATCGACTCGAGCACAGTAAAACCAAGAAATCCAAA
>NW_019656264.1:0-400 GCF_002806865.2 Cucurbita pepo subsp. pepo
TAACAGAGAGAAAATCGAAAAGGTTCCTCACTTCAGGTAAAATTGTTCTTGTAATTAATTTATAATTTATTTCGTTTTTAAATATCTAAATTTAATCCTATTTAATTTACATAAATCTTAATTTTATTGAATTTAATAAAATTATTATATTAAAATATGCTAAATTCTAAATAAAGAATAATTTTTTCACAAAAAAAAATTATTTAAAAATTAGCTTTAAATGAAAAATAAATCTATTCTATTTAATGACGTGAGATAACGTAATGGTGATTAGAATACGTGCATGGATTAAGTTTAAAGATGAGTTTAGCTTTAAAATAAAACGCTTCCTACGTTCTAAAATCACTTAAGAAAGTATTGTTTTTCGCCCTCCAGCTTCTACAAGAACATGGAGAAGATC
>NW_019656265.1:0-400 GCF_002806865.2 Cucurbita pepo subsp. pepo
GTTCAAAATGTAAATAATACCATATTTTTTTCTCTAAAGGGACTACCTTAGTGATTAGCTCTTAATTGTATTAGGCTGGAAATGTAATATTCTTTTATAAAAGAAAATCTTTAGAACTGCTTCGAACTCAAAGAAATATGAAGGGTGTTACAAAAAGACACATCTTTTGTTTGCAATGTTGATTTGCTATTTCCCTTGGAATTCCAAAATTTTAGAAGGATAATTTTGTCAATTTATACTATTTGCATGGCTTTTAATGTTCAAGAATAATAAATATAAAATAGAAACGCGAGTATTTCAAAGCAGCCTTGTTTTTGTTTTTGTTGTTTTTATTTTTATACTACATCTGTAGTTGCATTTGCTTGTCCTAATTTAATATATTACGCTTTAAAACAATGAA
>NW_019656266.1:0-400 GCF_002806865.2 Cucurbita pepo subsp. pepo
CCACAGTATTGCCTATGGGATCACTTCAAAGAATTGGAAACGATGCAGCTTGTTAGGTCGATGAATCTTGCGAAATTCACGGCCGAGATGATCGCTTCGTTTACTCTCTCCCTCGCAGTTTTGAAGTCTGTGGATCTGAGTGATATCATGCTTCTTACTCCAAAGAGGATCATGCATTTCCGTATGCTGTTTGATTCGATCTTTGAACGTCCTGACAAGTTGATTTGGAACGCATTCACTCGAGTCGCTATTAACCCTGAGCTCGAACCTCTTCGAAGCGGTATGTTGTTCTTCATTAAAGAGTATATGATTAAGGGTAATAAAGTTAATGTAGAGAAGTTTAAGGTCGTAAAGAAAGCCCTCAACAATGTTGAGGGAATCCTTATGTAAAGTGAACTGT
>NW_019656267.1:0-400 GCF_002806865.2 Cucurbita pepo subsp. pepo
TTACGGGAGAGAAAAGAGGGAATAATGGTTTTTTTTTTTTAATTTTTTTTATTTACTTTATTATTATTATTATTTTTTTTTTTATACATAATAATAATTTTTATTTGTTTATTTATTTATTTTTGGGTTGTTACATCATATCCCTCCAAAGGAAACTTTTGTCCTCATGTTTTAATCTTGGAACAACTCGGGTTCTTATTTTAAGAATTCTTTGTTAAGTCCTGAAGTACCAAGTACCACTAAGGAAAAATTCTTAACAAGTATGTTCTCACTTGTATGGATTTTACAAGGCAACATCTCATCAAGTTCTGACAACTTTGATGGGAGCCAAACTGACACCAATTTTATTTATTTATTTTTTTATTTAATAATCTCCCATAAACCTTTGTAGCAAAGAGAT
>NW_019656268.1:0-400 GCF_002806865.2 Cucurbita pepo subsp. pepo
AAAGAATTTACCAAAAACCAAACAAACTTCTTAGATACAGAAAACTAAAAACTAAATCATAATCAAACAGTCTTAGTCGTTGACCAACCTCACAGCTGAGACCACATCTGAAACATGTTTGCTACCCATCTCATTCAAAGACTCTTTTGTTCTATTCCACTGCTTGAGAGCTGAATCAGTGGTGCTCATACTGCAGCAGATACAAGGAAATCAAAATTAGACGAGGACACAACAACTTTTCTTAAGTCATATTGAAGACAAAAACTTGCCATTGCTGCAGAAGCGCCTCCATGCGACAATGTTTAGCAGCAGAAAAGTCAGCGCTATCTCTTGTTTCATTCTCAGTTTGCGTTGCGAAAACCTGCCATTTGCGCTTTGCATCTGTAGCCATACCTTCCAT
>NW_019656269.1:0-400 GCF_002806865.2 Cucurbita pepo subsp. pepo
TTCAACGCATTGAAAATTCCCTGAAGGTTAAGCAATAACAGTGGTGAGACTCTATACCTTGATTGAAAAGTTTATCTAAACTTGCATGCATAGAGAATTAAAAGAAAAAACAAATCAATACCTAGGATGCATCAAAATCAATTTTCTCAAGTAATTTCAAATTCAAGTTCTGATGAATGGTATGCAGTTGATGAGAGAATGCATTTCGAGTAGACACTTTAAGCACACAACTTACATTTGTAGGGTGTATCATATCAGAATCAGCTCATTAATGTGAAAGTTGTAATTCTAGTATGAGTACCATACACAACACCAAGTTAGGGTCTTCAGTTTCTTGCTTGGTAGTAGACCTAGACTTTTACCTTTCCATATATAACATTATGATTCATGGGATGTCGTG
>NW_019656270.1:0-400 GCF_002806865.2 Cucurbita pepo subsp. pepo
CAACCGACGTGGATCTCACAAAATCAATAACCTAAAGGAAGTACCAGTTTAAACTATCATCAACCAAGAAAGCAAATAAAGAGCAACATATAGCTAACATTTGCAGGCAATAGCAGCTTAAATTGAGCAAAAAAACAAACATAAACACAAATTTGGATGGCTCCATCTACAAACTTTCCAGTCTAATCAAATCTAAGCCGTTCATCCAAATTGAAGTAACCCAAGTCAACTTTAATGACCAAAACCTTCTTCTTCTTCTTCCATTCATATCAAAAACTCCTCTCCCAGACATTGAACTCAAAAATTAATGTAAAAACAAGAAAAAACCTCATCAAATTCGGCGGTGGAATTCTCAAACTCATCCATCTAAACAAATCCAATACTAAACAACAACAAGAAA
>NW_019656271.1:0-400 GCF_002806865.2 Cucurbita pepo subsp. pepo
TATGTCACTCAAGAACTACATTGTGACACACAAAACATTCTCTATCAAATTGTATATGACTAAATCTGGTAGGACTAAATCTAATTCAAATAATCAAATCAAATCTAATACAAATAGCGAAATCAAATCTACTCCAAATAACCAAATCAAATAAAAAATTATGACAATTTACAACGATCTTTTCATCAAGGGTAGATCTGCAGTTTTCTAAAAAATTATTATTTCGGATTCCTTTTTTCAACGACAGCAAGCGACGGTGCTGCATGAGTTTGCTTTTGGGAGGACATACTAAGGCCGACAGTCACTTTCACGGCTTGGTTTGGTCGGTTTAGGCGTCGGAGCTGTCGGTTCAATCTCGCCACAGTTTGAATCTCTCTCTCTCTCTCTCTCTCTCTCTCTC
>NW_019656272.1:0-400 GCF_002806865.2 Cucurbita pepo subsp. pepo
ACTACTATCGGGTCGTCACCTTGTCTTGTCTACATGGAACCACGGGCTGTTTCCACCCCATGCACACTCAATGATCACTTACGAGTTTCAGAAAGGAGATTTGAAATGCTCTCGAGTTTATGGTACCTTCTCTCTCAGGAATATGGAAAAATACTCAGATTTCGTACCCAATTTCTTTTGTATAACCATAATTTTTATATAAACTTTCATAGAAAATTTCTTTTTCAGAGTTACGAACTTTTGATGCAAACAGAAATCATTCATATAAATCTAATGTGTAACAGCCGAAGCACACGGCAAAGAATTAATGACAAATTTCTCATCTTAATTAGCCTAAGATGAGAAATTTTCAAATACTGCGTGAGTATGAACAATACTTCTATTTCCGAGGTCCAGATCC
>NW_019656273.1:0-400 GCF_002806865.2 Cucurbita pepo subsp. pepo
AGATATTCACATCGAACTGTAAATCAAATTAAAACCTAAAACAAAGGAGATGAACTAGGAGAACTCACTGGTAGCGCCAACGAAGGCAAGCAAGAAATAGAATCCGAAGAGAGTGAGCTTCGGTGCCGTCTTCGATTTGGTGATGAAGTACAAGAAACCGATGTACGGAAACAGGGAAAAGGCAAAGATCTGTGAGGCTACGCTCTGAGAATCGATGTTGGGCGCCCATGGATCCACAGGCAAGATTGCCGCACAGATAATCCCGTTTCTTTTGCTGTTGAAGCTTCGGTTTCCGAGAGGATGGCGCTCAAGTGAAATCCGGTGAGGGATTGCTCCGACATTGGGCGGTGAAGGAGAAGAACTCGGAAAAGTTGAGACAAACAGGGAGGTTGGAGCTTGA
>NW_019656275.1:0-400 GCF_002806865.2 Cucurbita pepo subsp. pepo
TCTTTTAATTTAAGAGTATTTTTTAGATCTTCTTAAAAAAATTAAAGGGTATTATTAAAACTTATTAGTTTAACAAAATAAAAATAAAAATTTGAAGAGAAAGTTTATTAATTTTAAATGATTGGAGGAAAAAAAAAAATAAAAAAAATTTAAAGAGGTTTGAATCTCAACTAATTTTTTTTAATTGGGTGAGATGAGAGAGAAATCAAGAGAGAGATCTAGGGGCCANGATCTAGGGGCCACGACAAAAGTTATTGAGGTGAAAGTTAAAGGTGTAGTCAAGCAGTTTATCTCTGCATGTAACGCCCCAATAAAGAGATAGAAAACAGTAAAATTAGAAAAATAAAGTAAATGAAACTGAGGATTGAGGGGAGGGTACACAACCTCATTTCAAATGAGA
>NW_019656277.1:0-400 GCF_002806865.2 Cucurbita pepo subsp. pepo
ATTAATTTTAGTTTAATTTTGATTTTTTTAATTGCTGAATTGTGTTTTTATTTAAAAAATTTATATTTTATAAAGAAATTATAAATAAATAAGTTAACCGTTATATTAACCTCACCAACATTCTATAAATATTGCATTAAANATTTATTTTTAAAAATTTAACTAAAATTTAAACAATACTTTAAAATATATAAAAAAATAATTAATGGGGATGGAAGGAATTGCATATTGGGTCTAATTGATTAAGCTCGATTTTGGACGTTTTCGAGAAGCATGTATATCGAGAATTTGGACAATACAAAATAAATTTTACTCGGTAAACTTTGATCTAAATTTTTGTCTTTAAGTAAAATATATTCGTTCTGGCTCCGAGCGTTATAGGAGTTTGTCGTGGGTCCAA
>NW_019656278.1:0-400 GCF_002806865.2 Cucurbita pepo subsp. pepo
ATTCAGGCTTACAACATTACGTTGACCAAGGATGTATTGGGCATTGTTGCTCGGCTTGGAAAAGTTGATGATGATAACCTTGGCAGGTCTGTCTGTCTTCTATTTCATTTTCCTCCATCTATTTGGGAATGTGATTTTTCTGGGAGGTGTTGAGTTTGTATTACATCTCATTTGGTACATTGTATTGAGCTTAACTATCCAAAAGGAAATNATATCTGCTAGTGGTGGGCTTGAGCCGTTACAGTTCACCAAAATGGATCAGATAATTTCCTATTTGTTTCTGGTTGTCAAATTTTTTGAAGAGTAGCTTAAACAATTAACGGTGATGTGGAAGATGAGTGTGCTTTTAGCATGATCTTTGATGTCTGGCCTCTCTTCTAACTATATTTATTTTGATGTG
>NW_019656279.1:0-400 GCF_002806865.2 Cucurbita pepo subsp. pepo
TTACTGAGTCTTGTACTCATTCCTTATTCTCTATTTTTTTTCCAGGTAATAAGGAGCTGGTCGAGGTCGAGAGCAGACTCTGGAGCAGGTTCCATAGACTAACCTCACCCGTCGTCTCAAATCTTTTATTTTAAAATGTTTTGCGTCTGTTCCTTATTTGTCTTTTAACTATTATGTTGTATTTTAAATTACTAATGTGCCCACACTATTTTGGTATAATGTAAATTATGNGTCTTTTAGAACCATCGCATCAGCCATGTCCTTACAGAGAACTTCATTTGTGTAAATGAGTGCAAATAGTGGCCAACAATTTCTTGAGTGTACACGTGAATAAAGTGTAGAGTGTTCACGTGATAAACTGTTGTGAGGTCTTTTGTATTTTCTTAACCTACTTTTGCAG
>NW_019656280.1:0-400 GCF_002806865.2 Cucurbita pepo subsp. pepo
ATCACCACTTCTCAATATAAAAAATGGTACGCTCTCGTTACCCTAAAAATTTATTATTTCAAAATCACACTAAACGCTCTTATAGATACTGGAGCCGATCAAAATTGCATTCAAGAAGGCCTAATACCTACAAAGTATTTTGAAAAAAACTATTGAGGGCCTTAGAGGTGCAAATAACAATAGACTCAAAANTCGTAAATTTCTTCCTTTTAGTAAAGGACTTAGGACAAGAACTAATCCGAGGTACTCCTTTCATTACTCAATTATACCCTTTTAAAATAACTGAAATGGGGATTATAGTCAAAAGCCCTAGAAAAGAAGATAAACTATAATTTCCTTTCTCCTATAAGGATTAGTGGAATAAATAACCTTCAAAAGAATACAATTATTCAATCAATAA
>NW_019656281.1:0-400 GCF_002806865.2 Cucurbita pepo subsp. pepo
CTGCTGTCTAATCCGATTTCTCTCCCCAATTGTGGCCCCTCGCTGCTGCTATCTAATCTGATTTCTCTCCCCCCAAGTGTGGCCCCTCCCTATTTTAGGTATCCTTTTCCTTTTATAATGCTTGTTTCTTGTAATTTAGGGCTGAGAAAGGATAAAATTGTCCACCATGTTTCTAATTTGGTAGCCAATGATCCACATGGACTACTGATGTGGATTAAAATTTCCACGTCATCCCCGAAAAGTTTACTTTCCGGATTGCTTCAGCATCAAGGTTGGATTGCTTTAGCATCAAGGTCTGCAATTTATTTCTAGATNGGATTGCTTTAGCATCAAGGTCTGCAATTTATTTCTAGATTTGCAAGAAGTGTTGTTTCCAGATTTGCTATAGCATCATGGTTTC
>NW_019656282.1:0-400 GCF_002806865.2 Cucurbita pepo subsp. pepo
TCATCGGGTGATGAGAGGAAGTAGCTTCCCACACCGCCTCCGATGGAAAGAATAACCTATTATGAAATTAGTATTGAGAATTATTAGAAGTGAGTCCCACATTGGTTAATTTAGTGGAAGATCATGAGTTTATAAGTGAGGAATATTATCTCNTTGGTATGCTTTCTTTTGAGAAAGCCCAAAACAAAATCAGGAGGGTAAGGACAGAAAATATAATCCTGTATTCAAGGCAAGTTTGACCACGAGTCTAAAATGATTAAATAAACCTAATTCAATAATAGAATATAATCACCTTGATGCCTCTAGCTTGGCAGGAGTTGACGTCGGAGCTCAATTTAGTGCATCCATTACTAAACGGGTCGCAGTGGCCGGCGAGGTTGATCTGCGGCGACTGGCCGTT
>NW_019656283.1:0-400 GCF_002806865.2 Cucurbita pepo subsp. pepo
TATTTCTCTAATTTACATTGGTCTATTGTT
Source organism: Cucurbita pepo subsp. pepo (assembly GCF_002806865.2). NCBI lineage: Eukaryota > Viridiplantae > Streptophyta > Magnoliopsida > Cucurbitales > Cucurbitaceae > Cucurbita > Cucurbita pepo. The sequence goes on from NW_019656283.1 coordinate 31, forward strand.
AAAAGTCTTTGAAATATTATATATCTATAATTATATTTTTATTAACAATCTCATTTTTCATGATTACTGTGGTATAAAAAGTAGATACAACTAAGTTATTCTGAGCTTTACTGTTCTCTGTATTTACCCTATGTATTTACCTTTCCCTCCATATTTAGTTTGTGGTTTTTAATTCCCTAATATCTTTTTTTTATGTGTTGCCTTCTAATTCTGTTCTCATGTATTCCAAATGTAGTGGATTTCTATTTCCAAATCTTTCCTGATCTCAGTGTTTCCTATTTCCTTATCTCAGTTTCCTATTCAGAAGTTTTCTTNAAATGTAGTGGATTTCTATTTCCAAATCTTTCCTGATCTCAGTGTTTCCTATTTC
>NW_019656284.1:0-400 GCF_002806865.2 Cucurbita pepo subsp. pepo
ATTACAAAATACCCCTCGAGAGCTCGAGAAAATGATATTTGGGTTTGGAACAGGGAGTGAATTGGGATAGCTAGCACGAGTATGACTTAACTGATATCAAACGTGTATCATCGATCGAAAGGTCAGAATTTTGAATATTTCATCCCACGATATAACTAAATAGGTTAGGGACAGAATATATAATAGGTTTCCTACAAAACATAACTAATGGTTTTTTTGGGGCGTTTAAGGATAGAGANTTTGAAGACTAGCTCGTTATTCTACTCGGGCAAGTCTTTATTTTATAGTGTATTTATGTCATTCTAAAAATAATTGAGGAAGAGGTCGTTATGCACGAGAGAGTCGTAAATGACTCTTTTTAGATAATTCTCGGGATACCGATTCAGGGTTTCTGTAGAAC
>NW_019656285.1:0-399 GCF_002806865.2 Cucurbita pepo subsp. pepo
CGAGTGAATGAAAGATAATGTGAATTAGGAGTTTAGTATCAATTAAGCAAAGGACAGGAGCACAGAGTTGGAAGTGAAAGAGTCAATGAATTAGCTGCAGCTTTATCAATAGATAGAATAGGTGAATGAGCTTGACCTTCCGCTCAATTACATACAAGGTGAAAGAGTGAAATCAGTCTCATTACATTAAGCCTCAAATCCTGGGAAATTCCGGAGAAAGAAAAACTCTCAACAATACACTGATACCTCTGAAAGAATATAACGAACAAGAAAGAGAGACCGTAAAATAGCTTTCCCTTGTCCAAGAGGGAGTGAAGGTGATAAAGTAAGTAGTTATTTCGTTTACTATTCAAGAAAACCAGAAAGAGTGAGTTAAGGTTCAGGAGCAGAGTAATCAAA
>NW_019656286.1:0-399 GCF_002806865.2 Cucurbita pepo subsp. pepo
CAGCACGGAAGGAATCCAAACCAACAAATAGAAGCAGTAACAAGTTTAAACAGACAAGCCATTCATAAGTTCAAGAGGATTTTTATTTCTCACCCCCATCTGAGCTCTCTGTGGAGCTAAGTGATGCAGGTTTGGAGTGACAAATAACGACGATTTCTTCAGTAACTTTGACCACGGACTGGTACGTCTCGGAAGAAGTAGGACTGGAACATCTTCCCAAAACAAGCCCTCTGAATCCACAAAAACAACCAACCAGTCAATATTTTATAAAAGGAGCCTTCTGTTAACAAAAGATCACAACAAATGAGAGAAGAGTGATCACAACAAATGTTAAAGCTCATATATAAACCAAAAAAGGAATAGCATACACATCCATATACCAAAATAGAATTTAAACCT
>NW_019656287.1:0-399 GCF_002806865.2 Cucurbita pepo subsp. pepo
GTTGTTGCATAAGAAAAAAAAAATACAGGTGTCATCGTTATAGAGCTTGTGCAATTGGGCATTAATTAGGGCAGGGCTACAAAGCCTTGGATGGTGACTGGGCATGTCGGTCAGCGGTCAGCGGTCTACTCCAAACCAGGCAAGTTCATAAATACCCACAACTTCCACTGCCCGAGTTGATCATTCAATTCAATTCCTGACCGTGAGACAGCCTCTTTTCCAAATTTAATCTTATTTTGCTTTGAATTTAATTTTTTTTCCCAAAAAATAAATATTCAAAATATGGCTATGAGATATTATTTAGCAAAGTTTGATGGAGATGGTAAAAGCTAAAATTTAATGCTTAGTTCCATGTGATATTTGGAGCTAAAACGAGTAAATATTTATTGAATCTTTAAT
>NW_019656288.1:0-399 GCF_002806865.2 Cucurbita pepo subsp. pepo
ATTATCTTTTCCTGAATTTTCTTAGCAAATGATGGACTGAGCATGTTGGAGACAGAGTTGCTAATGTTCGAAAACCGAGGATCGCCCAAGTTCATTCGCTCGGCATACATGTGCTTCAATGCTTCGATTAGTCGATGTAGGCCAAGATTTCCCTTGGTGGCATCAGGATCATTGTAGCTTTTGAAGATGTTCATTACCTGTTCATTCAAGAATAGAGTCTGGAATCAAAAGGGATTTCAGAAAAGTTTTAAGTAGGAGGTAAAGAGAGGACAAGACCATAGCAAAGCCAAGTGTTCCACTTGAAGGAGGTGGCATGCCATGCACTGTGTAGCCCATTGCCTCGGTAGTCATTGCCTCGGTTACTTCAACTGTGTAGTTCCTCAAATCCTCCATGGATAA
>NW_019656289.1:0-399 GCF_002806865.2 Cucurbita pepo subsp. pepo
AACTCGTTTCTAAACTTGTGATTCGAATCACTCCACAAGAGATTTGATCAATACCAACTCTAGCATACAAGTTCTAAACACAAGAACTTGCAAAGAAAGTTTAGCTCTCAACAAAGCTAAAATAGAAATTCTATTCTTAAATCCAAAATCTGATGTCTAATCAAAGTAAAACGACCTTAACCATACATAACTCCCGACCTTAACCATACATAACTCCCAACTTAAATGGGCTAGTAAATGAGAAATATCCATAACCTTCATATTAAAATGGTTAGTTAATGGTGGAATATAGTAACCTGTAAGGGTTACAATATAACCAACTCCTATATTTAAAACTAGCTTAAATATGAAAAACAACTAGTTAAACTATAATTAAATAATGCAATTAATAAAATGTGC
>NW_019656290.1:0-399 GCF_002806865.2 Cucurbita pepo subsp. pepo
ATCTTACACACCATGTCACACCATGTCACAAACAACCAACCTTGTGGTTAACACCCACACGCTCTAACCAACTCAGCTATTCCAGCCAATAATTTGTTGCAGTCCAAGAGCATAATTAGTTGATATTTTCTGCTCTCGTTCGGTTTCTGCTCTCGTTCGTTACGTATCGCTGTCAAAGTTTTCAGACCATTGTAAGAAATGTTTCTTCCTCCAATCGATGTGGGTTCTCACAAAGCAACCATTATGTGGGCCAAGCGTCCTCACTGGCGCATCGCCTGATGACTAGCTCTTATATCATTCGTAAAAGTCCAAGCGCACAACTAGCAAACATTGTCCATTTTTTACTGTTAGGTATTGTCATCAGCCTCACAGTTTCAAAACGCGCCGATTAGAGAGAGG
>NW_019656291.1:0-399 GCF_002806865.2 Cucurbita pepo subsp. pepo
GGAAGATGAAAGAAAAAATAGGGAGAAGTTAATGAGTAAGTAAATGAAGACGCTGCTTTACCTTTTGAATAAATAGGTAATGGCTCAGGTTCTTCTTCTAGCTTGACCTTGTTTACAGTTCCAGAATAAATAGGTGAATGAATGGGCGAAGCAATGAGACAGACCTATAGGTTCAGTCGCTTCTCTTTCTTTCCTTCCTGTAATTCATCTTGTCTTGCTTCAGTCTCCCTTCAAACAAAGACTGTAAACTCTCCATTAATCGATAGTCTTGACTTTCTCTTTAGAATGAATCGTTAGTCTTTCCTTTCTTACAGTTCAGGGGGAAGAGGTCAGGCTAAGACAGACAGAAGGTAATCAGCCCACCCCCGCTTTTGAAGGAGTGAAATCAGGAGAGAATTG
>NW_019656292.1:0-399 GCF_002806865.2 Cucurbita pepo subsp. pepo
AACTCTTTGCATTGAATCATCTTGGTATGCAGTACGGATTATAAGAAGAGTAAAATCAGAGATCTATCTATAAGTCATAACAATGCAAGTATGTCACTGATATCATGAGTAAATTGAACAACAGTCGACACTTAAAGGGCTGTTTCACCGCTGCTGTGCTAAGTTGAGAAATGTAATAGGGGCTCAACAAAAATTTAACTTATGAGATAACCAATATAACATGGATGTTAACATTCCAAATACTACACTCATCATCGGTAAGGGGTCACGAGAATCCTCTCATACTTGAGAGGATCCCAAAATTACAGCGTCTATATAAAACCTTGTGAGACTCTCCATTTGTGTCCAGCTTCTTAGAGGCCAATTGAGCACAGTTAGGAAGTTGGAAGAATCAACAGA
>NW_019656294.1:0-399 GCF_002806865.2 Cucurbita pepo subsp. pepo
AAAAAAAAAAAGTGTATACTTTTGAACTTTTGTCGTCTATTCATCATCTTTTTGTTCGAGAACTTAAAATTTTGTTTGATAATCATTTAATTTTTAATTTTTGAAAATTATGCTTATAAATATTCCTTTCATATATATATATATAGTTTTGTTGGCAAGTTTTGATTATAAAAAAAAATATATTTGTAATAATTCAAGTCTATTGTCCACTTTGACCTATTATCTAGTCGACTACACAGTTCACAGTTTTGAAACGTATCTACTAAAAATATGTTTCCACATTCAAAAAATGTTGGTTCTCTCTTCAAATGAAGTGGGATCTCATATTATTAAAATTTTATTTTATATTTTAATGTTAGAAAATACTAACAACTTTCAAAAAGGAAAAAAAAAAAAAAA
>NW_019656295.1:0-399 GCF_002806865.2 Cucurbita pepo subsp. pepo
AATGTCCCAAAATGTACTATAGAAGAACGTGACCAGTTGTTATTTCTTCACTTTTAGCTTATAAAATTACTTTATTAGAAATTGTTTTTAACGTATTTCCTCGCTCACGTTTTCTAAAATATTTATGCTAAATGTGATTCGAGCATACACTGCTGTTGTTCGTTGAGTCTAAATTGTGCATGGTTGACTTGTTCATTGGATTAGAACAAATGTCACATAATCATTGTCTCACTACTGCAAGAGTGCGATTGTGACACTTGTCTTCCGTTCAGTTGTGGGCCGCTTCTTCTGACTAGTTATGTGAGTTTGGCCTGGAGCATACGTGTAGGTTGAAAAAGAAATGGTTGGATGTTGATTACAAATAAGGGTTGGGCCACGGAAGGTTTTTTTTTTACCACA
>NW_019656296.1:0-399 GCF_002806865.2 Cucurbita pepo subsp. pepo
ACGGCCCAGGAGTCCTATTTAGAAGACCCCTTAGCTATCACCACTAGGTCTGGGCACATGTCACACTTCCGTATCCGGATCTGCTAAGCTCAACGATCACCGTACCGGAGCTCTGTCTCGATGGTACGATATCTGAGGAGAGAGGAAAGTAGAGGTTCTGATGACACTACCTACACTGCTCAACTCTAGCGGTCTACCTAGTTACCGTGGTGACCTATTATTCTTTCTAGGGTGGAACCTGGTGGCTTAGACATGGATTCGTGTATCTCTAGGATTCTCGTGCCTGGTCTCACAAACCTATCGGGTTTGGAATTTTGGGCTCTGGATCTACCGGTAATCATTTTGTCGGTCTAATTGTACGGTATTCTAGAGGTCTCCCAATCAAGGGTCTCGTCTAGC
>NW_019656298.1:0-399 GCF_002806865.2 Cucurbita pepo subsp. pepo
GCAGCTCTTTGTGGATCCACTTCTAGTCGATCCTCCACCACAAGGAGGAAATCAACAAAAGGGTAGCATAACGAAGTAGTATGAAGCAGGCACCAGTTGCACCTCCTCAAAACTCAATTTTTATAGTTAGAACCTAAATAGAGAGTACTCCAAATATCACATATCACATCTGAAGGGAAGAGAGTTAACAAATATTCAATTAAATGAATAAGAATCTTCTTGGTTCACACGTTACTTTCTTTTAACTTGTTCAAACTTTTTTTTAAGGTGATCGAGTAATTTTCTTCTTTTAAATAAAAATCAGGACCAAAAAAATTTAAAGACTAGTAAGAAAAGTTGGCATCCGTACGGCACCTAATTAATGTTTGGTTTAGGGGAGAGTATTATATTACAAGATAA
>NW_019656299.1:0-399 GCF_002806865.2 Cucurbita pepo subsp. pepo
AGAACAGAACAGATGGTCATAGAGTCAAACAAAGGTTCAGGGTTGAATAGGAACAGAATAAGGAGAGAGAGCTGTTCAAGAATAAATGGGTTAAGTTAAGGAGCTTTACCGAGTCTTTGAATAGTTCCACCCTAGGGTAATGAAAGAATAAATAGGCAAAGGAGTCAGGTTCCGTCACTCTCCTTAATCTAATAACTTCTGGTAATAAAGGTGAAGGAGAATGACTGAGAGAAGAAGGAATGAATGAATAGAGTTTAATCAGTACACAGAAAGGTAATGGCAGTAGGGAAAGGGAAGAAGGCTACGTAGTGCAGTAGGAAGTTCTTACAGTAGAGGCAGTAGTCAGTTCAAGTATAGGCAGTAGGAAGTTCTTCCAGTATAGGTAGTAGTAAGTGTACG
>NW_019656300.1:0-399 GCF_002806865.2 Cucurbita pepo subsp. pepo
CACTATTAAACTAGCCCTTAGGTTTATGAGCGATAAACACGAAATTGACTTGACAAGATATTTGATTTTTTGGACTGTTTTGGTGTGTTCTTTAGTCCAGGGCTTTGGATTCTTTTTGAGCCTTTCAAAAAGTGGCTTCCAAATGGGTCTCATATTTTGAACGAAATCAGACACATAATTGAGACATCCCAAAAATCTTTGTAGTTTGGTTTTATCCGTAATTTGGTCCGAAAAGTTTGAGGCAAACTCAATGTATCTTTGAATGGATTTAATGAGACCCAAATGAATTTCAAATCCAAGAAACCGGATCTTTGTTTGAAAAAGTTTAATTTTTGGTTTAGATACAACTACACCGCTCCTTTTGACTGTCGTAAAAAATGTTTGAAGATGCTTGAAGTG
>NW_019656301.1:0-399 GCF_002806865.2 Cucurbita pepo subsp. pepo
CCGGGTTCCTTCGCCAACTGTATGACACTATGACTATTTCTATTAAGAATCTTCGTGCTGCTTTTTGCCCATTCTTCCAGATAGTCAGTCATCCATATCGTCTTCTTTCCAGCTTCAACTATTGTCACGTACTCAATGTCAGTACAACGCATTTTTGAAGCCTAGACGTCCCATCATCCATGGCTTGCTCCTACTTGGTTGTATCCTCCAACTGTAGGGTCTCATCAAAGGGTTGTGGTTCCCTTTCATCAGCAACAGATAGTGTAATGAAGGTACATACATATCTGGTACTCTGATAGTACAGGATTTTCTTTAAAACACCAGTTCAAGTGTCAGTTGCTCCACTGCTGATTCCTTTGCAACAACCTCAGGAGTTTGTTGAGTATCTTCTACAAGATC
>NW_019656302.1:0-399 GCF_002806865.2 Cucurbita pepo subsp. pepo
AAAAATATTTACTTAAATTTAGTTTTATCCTAATTCACATGAAGTTCAGATATTCATCATATTCACAACGGTTCAAGTTATACACCGAGTGGTATGCCAGCAAAGACATTGGACTTCAAGGACGTAGATTGTGAGATCCCACATTAGTCGGAAAAAGAAACAAAGTATTCCTNTTTTAAAAATTGTTAGGCCGAAAGGGAAAGTCCAAACAGGACAGGGTGAATCATTCCTTACAAATATGTGGAAATCTCTCCCTAGTAGATGCGTCTTAAAACCGTTAGGCTAACGGCGATACGTAACGGACCAAAGCGAACAATATTTGTTAGTAGTGGGATTGGATTGTTACAATTTGTGAGTGATTGTAAGGATTCGAATTTTTGTTTTATTTATTTTAGATTT
>NW_019656303.1:0-399 GCF_002806865.2 Cucurbita pepo subsp. pepo
TTGCATTGACCATAGGCTGTACACCATAAAGAAAGGCATGACATATCAATGGGAAAAAACATTGGTCGCCGAATAACTACAACATCCATGTTTTTAAAGACCATGTCCTTTAATATTATTGTGGGGAGGAAGACATGCAACAATGTTACTGCACAAATAGCCATTATCACAATACATCACTTTTGCAGAAGCACCANCCCGTCTTTTCCTTTTTCCTTTTCCTTTGTTTCTTTTACCTCTATCTTTTTCTTTTAACTCTAAAGATCAAGGAGATGGACGAGAGAGGGTGGTAGCTTAGGCCTAAACTTTAATGTATATGCTATTTAGTTACAAAAGAATGTTATAAGATAACAAATATAGAAACAAAGCAAAGAATATCATTACAGTTGAAAGTGGCTA
>NW_019656304.1:0-399 GCF_002806865.2 Cucurbita pepo subsp. pepo
TTATCGAATTAAGGTTTAATCTAAGTTAATGACCAAAAAAATGTTTTATGTTGATACAACTTTAACGTTTTTTGTGATTTGATTTCAATCTTAGTGTGAGATCCCACGTCTGATGGAGAGGGGAACGAGCCAGACATCGAGCGATGTGCCAGCGAGGACGCTAACTCCAAAGGGGGTGGATTTTAAGATCCCACATCGATTGAAGAGAGAANGCTGAGCCCTGAAAGTAGTAGATTGTGAAATACCACATCAATTGAGGAAAGTGAAGTATACTTTATAAAGATGTGTAAACCTCTCCCTAACAGACACATTTAAAAAACAAAGAGAAGCCCGAAAGAGAAAACCCAAAAAAAACAATGAGCTTAAGTTGTTACACTTTTTAGAAGGAAACGAAAATAT
>NW_019656305.1:0-399 GCF_002806865.2 Cucurbita pepo subsp. pepo
TGAAGAAGGGAGAAGTGTGTGTATTCTTCCGAATCCCCGAGAGATAAGCGCTATGCTGGGGCGGGGGGATGGGACAAGAAACTGGCAGAAGGTAATTTATGAGGCCTTCGAGCAGGGCAGCTCATGAGCTGCTATCTCCGACCGAGGTTAGGTCTGATTTTGCTCTGCTGCTGTTATTCTTCCTCCAACCTGTACACAAGGCTTCTCGAAAAACGGTGCGAGGAGCCATANGGCCCTTACTCACCTTAACTGACGATCTCATGCTAATCACGGAAGCCGCATTCCGCTCAAGGCCTCTTCGATCCATTTGACGCCTGAACCTTCTGTTCTCAGTGAGAAAAGCTAATTTATGATATCGGGAAAAAACATCCTAGGCAGGCGAATTTCCAGCATACTGGG
>NW_019656306.1:0-399 GCF_002806865.2 Cucurbita pepo subsp. pepo
GATGTGTATGGATTTGAAAACAAAGAAGGTTATTGTATCTCATGATGTGATGTTTGATGAAATTTCAAGTTAAAAAGACAATGCAAATGGCAGCAAAAGTACAACTACTGTTGCACTCTTTCCTGATGATTATACATAAGGGAGAAAAGATTTTTCAATTGCGATAGACATTCAAGCTAAGGAGACTACATAAGCCACTACAAATATTGAAGTTGCCACGAGAAAAAATCCTCAAAGACAGAAAAGGTTACCAGATCATTTGTCATAAACTAGTGGTATGTAACTTTATTCAACCCATTAACATTGTCAAATGACCTCCAAATTTCATGCATAGCCAAATCANCAGATACAAGTGAATATGAGCTGAAGTTGTACAATGAAGCTATAGGGATTTCAGAA
>NW_019656307.1:0-399 GCF_002806865.2 Cucurbita pepo subsp. pepo
TTTTTTTTTTTTTTTTTTTTTTTTCCAAAGATAATATTCCCCACTTTCTTTTATCCCCTCCAAGAAAAGTGTAAGTTATATTGATTGCGGATATAATTAAATTTACCATAACTTATCACATTAAGCTTTTGGGTTGTATAAGAGCAAGAGGTCCTATATTCGAACTCTTATAAATAAAGTCATTTTCTCCCTCGTCAATAAGGATTTCCATTTGTTGGACTTTATACAAATTCCAAATCCAAATCTAAAAGGGAGGAGGGGTTAAAGTATTCATATGATTAAATTTACCATAACTCATCAGTTTAAGCTTTTGGGTTGAGTTGTGATGAGGTGTGATGGATGAACTCGGACTTTTTTCCTTTTTTTACTTTTTTTTTTTTTTTTTTTTTTTTTTTTTTT
>NW_019656308.1:0-399 GCF_002806865.2 Cucurbita pepo subsp. pepo
TGAGGCAAACTCAATGGATCTTTGAATGGATTTAATGAGACTCAAATGAATTTTAAATCCAAGAAAACGGATCTTTGTTTGAAATAGTTTAATTTTTGGTTTAGACACAACTACACCGCTTCGTTTGGCTATCATAAAAAATGTTTGAAGATGCTTGAAGTGTTGATCGATGTTTTGAGAAAAAATCAGAACATCGTCAACATAAACAATTGAAAAGTCTTGAAAAGGATTGAAAATATCATTCATAATCTTTTGAAATTCGGATGGAGCGTTTTTTAGCCCGAATGGCATAACGTTTCATTTGTATTGTCCGAAAGGGACATTGAAAGCCGTTTTGTACTTGTCTTTTTCTGANAACTTTTGCATTTGAAATTCTTTGCATTAAATTTGATTTATTTG
>NW_019656309.1:0-399 GCF_002806865.2 Cucurbita pepo subsp. pepo
TTTTTTATGCAACGTAAACCAAGTGCGGTGAACGTGGATTACACATGTAACCTTCAGATATTAAGTTCGAACTAAGCTATCCCCGCTAACATTAAAAATTTAAATTCATGTGTAAAGGTATTTCCGCTGATTCATTGAGATTTTAAAAAGAAATAATGACTATTTTTTTATTGGATAGTCAGGTTATGCAAAAAGAAACAGGTGCGGTGAACGTGGAGATCGAACACGTGACCTTCAAACTGAGCTATCTCCGCTAACATTAAAAATGAAAGTTTTTAAGTTTTAAGTAAAGGTATTTCCACTAATTAATTGAAATGTTAGAAAGAAATAACGAAGAATCTGGAGCTCTCAATGTNCTGAGCTATCTCCGCTAACATTAAAAATGAAAGTTTTTAAGTT
>NW_019656310.1:0-399 GCF_002806865.2 Cucurbita pepo subsp. pepo
CTGTAAAATAAAATAAAATAAGAAAATAATATTCCATTGCCTAGAATCGAACCTGGGTCTCCTGGGTGAAAGTCAGATATCCTTACTGCAGGAACAATGGATTTTTGGTGTAGATGTTCTGAAGTCTTTTGTCAGATCGCTGAAGAGTTTTAGCATGATCTTTTGCTTAATGTCTAACTCTTCGACACGTCCTTCCCTGTGTGTGTTAGAGTTCTCATAGCTACCGCGACGTTTCAAGCTGTTCGATTGTGTGGCTCTTTCTTCAAAAGAGTCAATATAAAATGTTAGGTCTTTGATTGGCAACCCATCCAGGGGAGTGTCGATTGCATCGATTCCATCAACGANCACCTTCGAGAATTACCATAGTTTTGCATCGTCCATGAGATGCATTGCGGCTAA
>NW_019656311.1:0-399 GCF_002806865.2 Cucurbita pepo subsp. pepo
TCAAAGTCGAAGCTACTCGTTGCATTAGCCCAGACAACTTCAGAAGCTGATTCTATATGTCAAGTCGATTTAAAACTTTAGCAGCATACTTTCTTTGACATATAAAAATACTATCTAATCTTTGTATTACCTCTATTCCAAGAAAAAAATCTCATCTGACCTAAGTTAGTCATATCAAACTCTTTCCTCATGGAACGTTTAAACTTCTCTAATAATTCTTCATCGTCTCCAGTAAATAAAAGATCATCAACATAAATACTTACCATAAGAATTTTGTTGGAGTTTCTTGTTGGGTTTTATGTCCTAAAACTCATAGTTTGTAAACAAAGATNACTTACCATAAGAATTTTGTTGGAGTTTCTTGTTGGGTTTTATGTCCTAAAACTCATAGTTTGTAAA
>NW_019656313.1:0-398 GCF_002806865.2 Cucurbita pepo subsp. pepo
TACTATAATTGATGTTCTAAATGTGCCTAAGATCCAAATTGTATCCGCATGTGTTATATTAACACCACAGTTACAACTTATGCCTCAAGAAATAAAGAACCTTGGAAACTCACAAGATTAAAAACTAAGGAAAATACTACACAAGCTCTACAATTAGGTACTACCCAAGAGTAAGCTCCTAAGATTTCCCACCGTACAGAATATTCATGACTCAGACTACGCTGCTTAGAACGTATGAAGCCTTGAGCGTAGGTATTCAGACTGTCACTTGGAATGTATGAAGCCTTGGACATAGGTATTCAGGTTGTATCACATGTTAAACACTAGATGAAAGATTTTAGACTACGCTGCTTGAACCGTATGAAACTTTTAGTGTAGGTATTTAGACTATGCCGCTT
>NW_019656314.1:0-398 GCF_002806865.2 Cucurbita pepo subsp. pepo
CTTCGAAATACTATTCTAAGTCATCAAGCCTAATCATTCCCAACATAAATTTCTTAAATTGTCGCCTATAACTCGTCTTTAGTAGCACGTAATTCAAACGAACTAGATTAGGGTTTCAAAATTATGGTTTCAATTTTATGCACTCTTTTACTGTTTTATACACTCATTTTCTTCGAAATTCTATTCTTAGTCATGAAGCCTAATCATTCCCGAAAAAAATTTCTTAAAATGTCACCTATTACTCGATGTTTTAGCACGTGCTTCAAATTTCCCGGATTAGGGTTTCCAAATTAGGTTTTCCAAATTAGGTTTTCGATTTTACACCCTCTTTTACTGTTTTATACCCTATGTTTCTTCGACATTCTATTCTAAATTACTAAGCCTGATCATTTCCCACA
>NW_019656315.1:0-398 GCF_002806865.2 Cucurbita pepo subsp. pepo
GTTGGAGAGGGGAACGAAACATTCCTTATAAGGATGTGGAAGCCTCGTTTTAAAACCGGGAGTTTGACGTAGATATGTAACGGGCTAAAGCGGATTTTAACTACTAGTGGTGGGCTTGAGCTGTTACAGTAATCATATTAAGTATTTGTTGTTTCCTCGTGCAGTATCTTCTGTCATCGTCAATCGATAAAACTGTCCGACTTTGGCGATTGGGATCTAATGATTGTCTCAGAGTCTTTTCACATAGTAACTACGGTGAGTTTGGAATTCCGTTCTCTTAAATTACTTACAAATTCTTTACGTGCAGCCCCCTCACGGTTCGTCTCCATGTTGGCTGCAGTTACTTGTGTTCATTTTAATCCCATGGATGAAAATTACTTCATCAGTGGTTCAATAGA
>NW_019656316.1:0-398 GCF_002806865.2 Cucurbita pepo subsp. pepo
AGTATGCCTATGAAATCTTTTTTCAAAGAAGCACCAGAATCCGATTTAAAGCCTCTTCCATCCCACCTAGCATATTGAAGTGCATGCATAAAATTTAAGTCAATCGAGCAACAACATAGACTAAATCCTGTAACTAGATAAGTTATTAGAAATGAGATTATAACGTGGTTAGACGCAGGAATCATATACCCAATTGCAGACACGAGCTAGGTTAGTCTAATTCAGTGCGTACCAAAGAAAGGAAAATCACTATGATAGTCGATGAGAATAATGAATTAATCTCTACAAAAGTGATGAGTCCATGGTGGGTATGATAGAAGAAATTTGTTAAGAATGAGAAATAGAATAGAAATAGAATTGAGAATGTGTGTATTCTCATTGATATTCATAAGCTTAAA
>NW_019656317.1:0-398 GCF_002806865.2 Cucurbita pepo subsp. pepo
ACGTCTTTTTGTAAAGTTTAAATATGAATTTGGTCCCTACGCTCGTAGTTTATTAGGGTTATGTCTATACTTAATCATAAGTTATCTATCATTCGAAGTGGAGAACGAAATATTCGTTATAAGGGTGTGAAAATCTCTGGTAGCGGTAGGCTTCGACTGTTACAAATGGTATAGAGCTAGACACCGGAGTGTGTGCCAACGAGGCCGCTGAGACCCCATGGGATGGATTGTGAGATCTCACATGAGTTGGAGAGGAGAATGAAGCATTTCTTATTGAGGACTGTTATAAACGGTATTAGAGTCAAACACCAGACGGTATGCCAGCGAGGACGTTGGATTGTGAGATCCCACATTGGTTGGAAAGGAGAACGAAATATTCATTGTAAGGGTGTGGAAAC
>NW_019656318.1:0-398 GCF_002806865.2 Cucurbita pepo subsp. pepo
TAAAGTAAGGTGCAAAAGTCCATTATTCATTCCATTTTTTTCCTTTTCTTTTAATTTTATTTTTGAATTCTTTCATTTTTTTTCGTGGTCGTATAACGAACATAATTAATATCCCAGTTCTAGCATGGGAATCTAGGTCTCACCAAAGACTTCAAAATCTAAACATCGCCACATAGACAAAAAAAAAAAATGTTACGAGGAACATTGAATGTTCGAGTTAAACTGTTCCACTTGAATAATGTTTTAATTGGATGTTGGAATGTGAAGTTTGACAGGACATATGGCATGGAATAGCTCAAGCCTACTGCTAACAAATATTATTACTTTGGCTCGTTACGTATTGTTATCAGCCTCATGATTTTAAAACAAGTCTATTTTTCGCGGTCCAACCCTTGAAA
>NW_019656319.1:0-398 GCF_002806865.2 Cucurbita pepo subsp. pepo
GATGTCTCTCCAGTGGCTACTTTGAGCCTCTCAACTTCGTTCTTTAGTGCTTCATTCAAGGCTGTGTCACATAGACAGTGATGATTTCTATTAACCAAGGCGAGAACATGTGATGATAGAAAGGAAAATTCTTAGGATAATTTGGTGATACAAGTGATCTAGGAAGTGCTTACCATCCCGCAAATGAGCCTGTTGCTCCATTGCCTGCAACCGAAGCTTAAGTTCTGTATTTTCACTACTAAGACCTGTCGTATCCCTCTATACAAACAGCCCCATGTTTAATACTAAGTTAGATAATATGAAAGGCTACACATTCTTAAGATGGCGCAGGTCTGAACTGAAAAGGAGCATGGACAAAAAGAAAACTGTAATAAAATTTCTTGCTTGTGACTAGTGTT
>NW_019656320.1:0-398 GCF_002806865.2 Cucurbita pepo subsp. pepo
AATACCCACAACTTGTATAATTTAATGAACTAGATCTTCGAAAAGGTTCTTAAACTAGTTTGTAATGGTTTAAATAATTTCTAAAGGGAGTAACCGGACAAACTCTTAATCGAACTTAAAGTAGGGACTTTTGTAATGGTTTAAATAATTTCGAAAAGGTTCTTAAACTAGTTTGTAATAGTGAGCGTTACACAAATTTCTCAGGGGTGATTCCTTCCTTCAAAACTAACCAAAATAAGATTTTGTACAACTAACAACAAAATTCCAAGCAACGAAGCATGTTGTTACCCAGGATTGAAGTAGGGACTTTTAGTGTGTAAGACTAACGTGATAACCACTACACCACAACATCAAAAGATTTTAATATTTAAACAAAATATCCTTAGAACCTTGAAATG
>NW_019656321.1:0-398 GCF_002806865.2 Cucurbita pepo subsp. pepo
ATTAGACTTTGTTGAAAGATTCGACCATATCAATTTGAATATCATCTGAGCTCCTAATAGAGTGAGGCTCAATTAGACTTTGTTGTAAGATTCGACCATATCAATTTGAATATCATCTGAGCTACATCCCACAATTTTTGCATCACAAAACCCTTTTTTGCATCACAAAACCCTGAATTTCCCGTCATCAATAATAGTGAAAATGAAGAAATATTGCTACCCAACATGTCATGAATAAGGAAAAATTGAAAAGAAATAATATATTTAATAATAGATAGTCCTTGGAGGTGCGGGGGTATCGATCCCAATACCTCTCGCACGCAAAGCCAGTGCTCTACCATCTAAGCAACATCCCCCTGATTTTTACATCATAAACCCTAAATGTCCCATCATCAATA
>NW_019656322.1:0-398 GCF_002806865.2 Cucurbita pepo subsp. pepo
CAAACTAACCATAAAGTTTAAAGATATTATTGAGACAATTAACAAGTTTTGGAATATTTTTATTAATATAGTCAACTTGCAGATTCCAACTCCCTTCTAAACCCAAAAGAATGCAGCTACTATCTCCATTTCTCTTGCTCTTCACCCTGTTTAATGCTGCAATGAACTTTACAAGGGCCCTTGACTTTAAAATTCAATCAGTCATTGTTGTTGACAAGTCTGGCAAAGGCAATTTCAAGACCATTCAAGCAGCCATCGACTCAGTTCCACTTAACAACAACAAATGGGTTAAGATTAAAGTCAACCCTGGTGAATACAGGTAATACAACACATGAATATGCTTAATTCTAGTGAGGTTTATGTTCTAATATGGTCATTTTGTAGAGAAATGGTGACAA
>NW_019656323.1:0-398 GCF_002806865.2 Cucurbita pepo subsp. pepo
ATTTTATTACAGTTTAGTTTTCCAAAATTTTTAGGCACTTTTTGGGTTCTCCTTCTTGAAGATTTCTATCTACTAAATTTATGTTAATTTGTCAAAATATTCGTGCTATTAGCTATAAACACAGCAAAACAAAGAAAAATTATGCAAGAAACGATTCGACTTGTTTTTGTAACATAGATTTGAATAGAGGGACTCGAAATTGTTGGAAGTCATGAATACTTTAATCTTGTGTAGGAAACTTATGGTGTTCACAATTGCAATCAATCTTGAGAACGGCAAATTATAGAACAATGCATTGCATGGGAAGGAAAGACAAGTTTATAATTTTATTGATAAATTCATATATTTTGCAAAAGAAATTAAAGTTGAACAAAAATTAAGGGTTACAACAACAAATT
>NW_019656324.1:0-398 GCF_002806865.2 Cucurbita pepo subsp. pepo
GCACAAAAGGAAAGCAAACATCAGATTTCATCAACAATAAAATATATGCAAATAGAAACTTCATATGGTTAGGTTAAGACTTCATATATGGATTGATCTTTTTTATATATACATCCATGCATTCTAACACAAGAAAAGTAAACTAAAAGAATTCTAGATACTGTTTTTTTAATGGCTTTCTCTTGTTGTAGATTCTACGCTCATTTCAACAACTGTAGCTTAAATGTTCTTCAAGCTAACTGGAAGAGCTTTTTGTAAGCTTCCTTGCTTGGAACTTGCCTTTACTCTCTATGAAATTGTTTAGTTTCTTATAAAAGGAAAAAAGAAGAAGAAGAAGAAAAAGGCAAGCCATGAAGAGTAAAGTGAATGATCAACAAGGCAAACACCACATGCTAAGA
>NW_019656325.1:0-398 GCF_002806865.2 Cucurbita pepo subsp. pepo
AACGAGTTAATGGCGGCAGCATCATGGTCGAACTCCAAAGTACCTCCGTTCTTAAGAAACTCACCACCAAAAGGAGCAGCACCGACGCCAGCACAGAGTCAGTTACAGTTTTCTAACAACACAGCATTCTGGAACGCGTCAGACATGAAAGACGCGAGGGCGAGTTATATTCCGGCGTCGTACAACGCTGCAGCCTNGGGAGATAAATCAAAGGTAAAAACAATAAAAAGCAATTGGTTGGGTTATGATTAGGGTTGTGAATAATGATGATTGAAATTGAAATTGGTAACAGAGTAGATCAGAGGGTGGAAAGAAAAGTGGGAATGATCAGAATCAACAACAAACGGGTGGCGGCGCCGGCGGTGGTGGTGTTGGTGGTGCGGTTAAAAGGCCTCGAA
>NW_019656326.1:0-398 GCF_002806865.2 Cucurbita pepo subsp. pepo
GAAAATAACATTGCTGCATCATCTTAATTATTGTTAGCTAAGGACATTGAGAGGAACATCACCGTTAGCCAACAAAATGACAGTTATTGTTTACATTGAAATAATACATAATCACTCCTCCCACTCTGGCACCAAGAAGTAATCACTCCACATAACGAAACAAAACGACATGGATGACNATGCCAGAACCTGCTAAAACTAAATTGAGTATGAATTCACCACATTCCCTTATTTTAAGGTTGTTCACTATTCGACCACAGTCATAGTCCAACGTGATTGTACTTATGTCGAAGTTAGAAAATGGCAAACTAATGGAACCACTGAGAGCAAAATTCAGATCCTATGCGTATGGTCAAGGCAGAAATTGCAATTACTCTACATTATTCTATGGGAGTTTT
>NW_019656327.1:0-398 GCF_002806865.2 Cucurbita pepo subsp. pepo
CACCATATTTGTGAGATTCGACATCGATAGGTGAGGAGAACAAATCATTGTTTTTAAGGGCATGGAAACCTCTCTATATAGACGTGTTTTAAAACCGTGAAGTGACGGGGATACGTAACGGACCAAAACGAACAATATCTAATAGCNAATAGCGGTAGACTTGAGCTGTTACAATTGTTAAACGTAGAATAGATCATATATGCACATAGTAAGATAATCTCCTGATGTACTTGTTTGTTACTATGAATCAAGGATAATCTTTGATTTTCTGTTTGTTACTAAATCTATGATTTCATGATCTGTTATACTGTAATTCTCATTATACACATCTATAAATACAAAGTCGTCATAGTGTCATTTATATATATTAATTAGGAAATGTATTTTATTATTTATTT